>NC_041336.1:27151053-27273707 GCF_004354835.1 Perca flavescens
AAAACATCTTGATCCTGCTCTAATCTTGTCTAATTATAAGGCAGCAGAGGGCAATGGGATTGTTGTCCTTTGGCCAAATATTCAGAAAATATAATTTAACTTTGGAGGCCAAATGGTGATATATATCACATTTATAATCGTAATGCCTTGAGGTTTATTTGTTTGTTTTTTTGTGCTGTAAAATGCTGTGGGATTTTATGGGCTTTTTATTTTGTGAATCACATTTTATTCTGTATTTATTGTGTCTTTGTCAGCTCAATGCAAAGTATTGTAGTGCTTTGTGAAAGTCTAATTTTACATGTTTCTGTGGACAGCTTGATATTAATCTATCTTATTCTATCCTTACAAACTGAATTGCTGCCACATGAGCGATAAATTTGTATCCTCGCTCCATTTCTCTGTGGAGTTGTTTATCTGAATGGTTTATGCAGCAGAGGCAAACCACTGCGTATCTGCCAGTGTGAAGTGGAAGGTCCCTTATTCCCTCCTGGCATCAGCATTCTTCAGGTGTCTACAGGCCCAGTGGAGGCTGCTGGGAATGGATTGAGGCACCAGGCAGCTTGTCTTTACCACTGTAATCGACAGGTGGGCCCAGGAGAGTGGGCTTCAGTTGTATTGATGCCTCTCGCCAGCTCTCGGTTGCTGCTTGATGAGCAATCAGACTGCCTCTTTCCTGATCCTCCTGCTGTTTTTGTGTGCATTTGTGTGTGTCTCCACATCTATGTAACAGTTCATACATGCCAAATTGAACATACTCTTGCATATGTGTTAGTGAGAGAGCATGGTTTGAGCATTCAAACATTTCCATGCTTTAGCTCATCCTTTGAAAGGAATTTGTGTGTTGAATGTACTTTTTTTATGTTAGCCACTGCATCAAAAAGAACAGAACGAGTCAGCTAACCAGCCAGATTATCAGCCAGCCAACGAAACAGCCAATCGGACTGCTAGAGTGACTGCAGCAGCTCTGTTTTCCCGTAACATACTGTTGCAGCATGTTCTGATTAGCAGTGACCATGTTTGAGAATAATAATAATAATTTATACTTTATTAATCCCACAAGGGGAAATTACAATGTTTTCACTCTGTTGTTATTACACACAGGCCTGAATTACACACACATGCTCAGTACCTATACATGTACTAATGGAGAGATGTCAGAGTGAGGGAGCTGCCCATGGAAAGGCGCCCCGAGCAGTTGGGGGTTGGAGGTGAACTGGCACCTCTGCAGCTACCAGTCCACCACCATACTTTGGTCCGTATGGGGACTTGAACAAGCAACCCTCTGGTTCCCAACCCAACTCCCTACTGACTGGGCTACTGCCACCCCAACTGTCACACAGGGGCCAAAGGTCTCCTGTTTTCTCCGAGGGGGGGTTTAGACAGGTGTTTGTGAATGTGTGTATGCATACTCTATATGTCTATGGAATGCACGAGTGCATGCACATGTGTGAATAAAAGTGTCAGACTATTTGTGTATTTATAACACGTGTACCTTTAAGGCATATACACTAAAATGTGTGTGTATGCCTGTTTCATGTAGATGCATGCCGTAAGCCTCGGCATACATCTAACTTGATAATATCTTCACGCCTGGGTTACATTTTCTTTGTGTGTATGCCTGTTTGCGTGTACATGTGCAGTGATGCCGTACACCTCAGCATACATCTAAGTTGAAATCTTTACGCCTGGGTTATGTTTGGTGTTTGTCTGTTTGTGTGCAGGGGCAAAGTGCAGCTGGTGGGGGGTTGATAGAGTAAGCACTGGGGTCGGATTAACTGGCTTGACTTCCCCAGAGGAATATGTCTAGATCTGGCCTCTCTCACATACTGCCACTAATCCACTGCTGGGTTCTGCTGCTCCATTGTTTTGGGTCTGCTCCCTAGAGCTCCCACAGGGCACTGGGAAGGTGTGTGTGCAAGTGAAAAAAAGTAGAAGGGAGATGTCTGTGCACGTGAGTGGACTAATGTGTGATGAAGGGTATTAGGGGCATAAAAAGATGGAGTCCAAACAAATGTCCATTTACTATTGTAGGTTTTTGTTCATGCTTGTGTCTACACGTGAGTACTACTGAGTGCAGCACTTTATTTTCTAATAAATTCAGCTACCATGCTAGCGTGGGTAATCTCCTGGTTTGTTCCAGTGCTTGGAGATGATGGCCCGTCAGTGAATAATGATTTGAAAGAGAAAAACTTTTAGAGGTGGGATTTGAAACAGAGAAGTGCTTTTCTTTTTTTTTCAGAATCACTAGCAGGGTGTAACATTGATCTTACAATTTCACAAAAGCGCACCTCACACCTTATCCTGTAGCAGGTTACATGGCAATGTATACTGACAAAAACACGCATTGACAGTTTCACTGGATGGCAGGTAAGATCATCGTCAGCGCGATGCTAGCACTTTAGCTCAGGGCAACAGTGAATAAGTCAAAAGGCAAATAAATATGGATAAAAAGAGACATCAAAAACATCAAAACCATTTTTTAAATCCATTTTTAGTCTAAGAAAAACTTTATAAAATATGAATCGCACCATTTTTTGTCTTTCCCCCACATTATCCATTGCTAACACATGCATACATACACTTTCTGTTTCACCTCACTCTCCTCTTTCCTAAGTCTCACCACCTTTACCTTATTACTACATGTTCACCACACTCTGTCTTTTGCTCCCTAGGTTCTATATAGGTTTCTATCAGATCCATGCAGACTGTGCCTGCTCATGTGCTTTGTTCACACATCTGACATTAAACATTGTTAAACCTTTTATCTTCCGAGTCTGAAATAGTAGATGCAGGGAGAGGAGGGAAAGAAAGGGGGGAGAACAAGGTGTTAAGAGGAAAGGGTTAAAGGTATTGATTGAGGGATGTTGGCAAACATAAAGGTGAGGGATATAAAACAGATGTAAGTGAGAGGAAGACAGGGAAGGAAAAACAGGGAAAAGAAGGGCAGAGTGAGGATGAATGGAGGTGGTTGGCACTGAACAAAAAGAGAAAGAGACAAATAATAACAAGCGAAAAAATAAATTTGAGGAGCACAGAATCCAGAACAACAAGGACAATGTAATGGATAGTGAATAACTGGAAACCAAATAAATATGTTTATGGAAATCATTTTGGGTAACACAAACCATATTTAGTATATGGGCCGGTAAGCTTGGAAGTGTTTCAGTATTTTTTTTTTTTTATGTAAGATGAAAAATATTTCAGTGAATGCTCCACAAACAAAACAGGAAACTGTGTTGTGTATATTTACACTTAAGGTCAAACGATTTAAAATGGGATAATTAACCAGATGGAAAGTGTTTCAATTCCAACAATAATTGGTGGGGAAAAAACAGTTGTTTGCCAAAGTGAATCCACTGCAGCATGCCCAACTTCAAAGATGGTCTCATCATATACTGAAATGTAGAATGAACAGTCTGGTGATACACAGACTTAATCATATGAATAAAAGATCAAAGGGAAGAATTGCTGATTGAGAGAGAGGAGGAGAAAAAAAAGCAAACGCTAGCTTTTTGATTCACTCCACTGAGGGGTGAAAAAATGAGTTAAACACCTTTTTTTGTTAGAGAAAAAAAAGTGTTTGATTGTAAGTGTGGAGGAGAGACTTGTTAATGTGCTGGTGGTATTAAAATGTGCTGGGGTTATTGAGTGAGAGGTTTTCTGACAGTCCACAAAATAATCTGGTATTCATGACAGCCAAAGCTAATCACACTGTGAATTACCAGATTTACCTACACTGAATAAAGTGTTGCTATGGTTAAATAGCACCTTCACAACAATGCTACACTGCGCTCAACTTTTTGAGGCAGTAAAGATGGGCAATTTATACATCAACTGTACTAATTAGAGTTGTTTTACTGCATTTTTCCTTGTTACATATATTACCAAACTCCCATCCCCACAGAGGAGAAAATTACCCATTTGAATTATGTTAAAATAGCGTCTGTGTCTCTTCAGCACAACAACCACATTCTGTTACATCGTACTTCTTTCAAAGTGACTGAAAGCTACATTATTTTTTACATGTTGTCAGTATTTCACTGCCAACTAGAAATCAATCCTTTTAGAACATCACTTCACAGAATGTAGAACATTATGTGCTGTGTGCTTGAGCATGCAAGAGTCACGTGTAAAAAAAAGAATAAGAAAAAAAAAAGACAGATTACTGGTTGAATTTTTTTGAGCTAGCAATACTTTCTGCAGAGCACGGTGCAAGGCTGAGGCAAATCAAGTACCCAGCTAAGCAGCTTAGCAAGTCCTATAACACTTAGTGTTGCTCCCAAGGTGAAATGCATGTCTGTCGGAGCGACTCACTACATTCTATGCAGGTCAATGACATACCTGAGGCTTTAGGCTCCAACCACTTCCTGTTTCATGGGTATCCTGGTGCTGCTTTGTATACAATCTATTCACTACAGTATATTGCTCCTGAGCTTATTCCATCCCTTGCCTGTCATTGCCTTCATCTTACCAATCTTTACCGTGACTTAGCTACTGTGCATTCTCAAGCAGGAATGAAAATAATCAATGGCTCAGTTAAATTACACCATAAAAATTTGTTTATTGCCTTCAGCAAGCAACATGGTTTGATATTGCATCAGCTTATTTTGAACATGAATAACTCTGCCTACCATATTTTTTCATTAGATGAAATTAAAAGTGTACATATCCATGGGTAACAACAAGGTGAAGTGGTCAAAAAGATGGTAGTCTGGCAAGTTAGGATTTTATAATCAAGATCTCAATGTACACTGTGCAAGAACACACGGTGCTAGGTTTTTTCTTCTATGTAGCCTACAGTATGACTTTGAACCACACAATGACACAAATTATATTTGGCAGTGCACAGTGCGCCTTCAAATTATTAATGTATGGACAACTTTAATTTATATTTAATTGAAAAGGTTTGACAAGGTGGGTAAACAAAATAAATAATAAAATGCTACAAAAAAGGGACAAGTCAGTTTTTCTCTTAAAAATGAAGCCCAGTTTGTCCAGAGAATTCTGTAGGAGCTGAGCAGAGCTGAACATGGGTAGGTTGAGCTGGTGGGTTAAATGACTCACCACTTATATCTAAACAGACATTTATGTGATCACAAATTTAATCCATTTCCTGTATCTCTGATAGAAAAAAGCACATAGAGAACAAGGTAAAAGAGCCAGGTTACTGTAGATCATATCATTTTATTTTTGCTTTGTCAGATGTTGTCCAAAGATAAAGCGCATCATAATGCACTGAAATGGAATGGAGATACATGTGAGACTAAAGTATTATATTCAATATGAATTCATTAACTAATTCTGGAGCAGATTTGCTGCGTGAAGCAGTTTCTAATGTTATGTAATCACATCCATATTCTAACATAATGATCTTAAGATAACAAATGTTTGCTCAAGTGGGATTTTTAGATGTCACAGAGCAGATGTATGATGATTTGATCAGAGGCGAGGAATCAGTCTCCCTGATCTAGCATCAGATACATATTATGTAGGCTACATATACTGTCCACAACACAAACCTGTTGAATCAAGCTGTCTCTTGTTTCCAGCAGATTATGTAGGTATAAATTAGATACATTTAGAAACTAAAACTGGGACATTTTGCAAAGATACAAATCATCAGTGCCTTAAAACAGATGGCAGATGAACATGATCTGGTAAAATCGCCAAAAGACCAAAAAAGATTTGTGCATCTATTTCTTTATGTAGTATGGGAGAGTCCCACATGTTACTTCCATAAGCTGTATGTTGCCTTATAAACATGGGCCATACTTCTCAAATTACTTTAAATGTATGTTTTTTGTGTTAGTTTGCCTGGATGCCGAGCAACCTCAATTATACACAGCAATTACTGCCTGAGGTGAATGCAGATTTATTTTGCTGTACTAGCATCAAATGTGAAAAGTGGATCCATTTACCCTGCACTCCCCATATGGCTTTGAACATTAACACCTGTTTGTGTGCTGTACTGTATGCTGCTTTTATTGCATGGGAAATTGCGTTTCAAAGACATTGTTTTGGATTTGAAGCCTTACATTTGCATTTTACATGGTAGTGTTTAGATTATTTTTGTAAACCAGGGTGAAGATCTCAGTCAACATAACCAGATTAAGAGTACGCAACCAAGTTTAAGGAGTGCAAAGGTTGGGCCCTCTTGGTTCAAACAAAACCGGTGAAATGATAAAATGATACTGTTGGAATGAAATGGCAGGAAAAGAAATAGAATAAGTCCCGGAAAGAAAGACAAAGGGATATTTTGAGAGAGCAATTAGAGTCAGTGGAGGAGAGAGGATATGATTCAGGAAGGAAGGTAAGACAAGTTTTCAGCCTGCAGTGCAAGACATACTTTATCACTCTTTTCCCCTCTAATGGGAAATTTGTAAAATCTCCTTTTGTCTGAGAACATTACTTTGGCCCCCTGTGTAAGATTAACTACACAGAAACACAAACACAATCAATAGAAGATACAGCTACAGTATGCTGCTGGGATTGTTTTTGGTTGTATTGAAATAGAGTTGACATTGATTGTGGAGTGTGATTGAATTCCATTTTAATGCAATTCAACCAGATGCTTTGAGATGTGTGCATTTTCATTTTGTCTTTGCCTCCCTACCAAATTGCAGAAATCAAGACCTGATATCCACACTCCCATTGTGATTGCAATTTAAAAGGCCAATTAGACTTGTTGTGTCTGTTAAATAAAAACATGTGTGGAGCTACATGATCAGTGTTGGGAGTAACGCGTTACAAAAGTAACGCAATTACAGTAATGTATTCCTTTTTGCTGTAACGCAGTAATGTAAAGTAATATTATTACCCGTTACAATCTCAGTAACGCGAGTTACAACACATTTTAACGCAAAAAATTTTAAGAATTTCCCAACACCGCGAAGCATTTGTTCACAGGAAAAAAAAAAGCCGTGAGTATTATTTCATAACATCTGTGAATCCCAACAACATCCCAACAGATGACGGTACGTCAGCTCGGACAGCAGTGTGTCCGAGCCGCTGACAGATTTAAACATGTCGGGAATTAATGTTTAGGCTTGCTTACACGTAAACCATTGCCGTTTATCAGCCGTGAAGAGTAACTATGCCTGTAGTGGAATGGCTTGACGACCAAAAACGCTTGTCTTTTACTGTGACCATTTACTGTTCAATATGTTTCTGTCATGAACGGTAATAATTATTACAGATGCAGTTTTACAAACAAGAAAGTGAGCAACTTAGCTTTACGGACATGTTGCATCCATAGACAGTATTTGTTGCATCAACAACATGCACAACAGTTGCATCTCAGTAAGCTAGCAAGAGTATACAAGGTACACAACCGACAACTTCCGTGTAGGCTACTTCAAAATAAAAGCACTTCCTGTGACGGTTCGCAGTAAAACTAAATTACTGTTAAACAAATAAGGTTGTCGACCTTTTCACATATCAGCTGTAAATCAAGTACTGTAAATAATGTAAATAGTGAGTTTTAATCACACTATACTTGACAATTTCCTTTAGACTGTTTTAAACTAAACATGAATTTCTTATTCAAGTGCTTTAAACAAACATTTTACAACAATGCCGTACTTCAATACAACTGTAACTTTTGTATTTTCATTTTCTCCTACTTGTCTATTGTACATTTTACTTATCTATTTTTTTTTTATAGCTTTAGTTACTTTGCATATTCATATTAATTATACAAAATATTATGAATAATCTGTGATGTATTAAAGTGGATAAAGATGAGACTTTTTTGATCCAGTGGTGAAATTCACAAGCTAGCTGCCAAGTCAAACTTCCACTGTTATTTTGGTGAAAGTAACTCAAAAGTAATGCAAAAGTAGTGTAACGCATTACAATTCAGAGACAGTAATATTGTAATATAACTATTTACTCTCAAATGACAGTAGTAATCTATAATGTATTACATTTTGGAAGTAACTTGCCCAACACTGTGCATGATATACTTGTTTTCAATTTCATCTTTGTCTGCGTTTAAGAGTCAAGAGAGTGTAGAAAGTGTAGAAAAAGTGTAGAAAAAGTTGTTGGCTCCAGCATCACTGAGGCGTAACTCTTTCCAGTTACATATGAATAGGTACTTTACTTACAGGAAAAAAACAAATCAGGAAAAACTTTTTAAACTAACATTTTATACATTAAAGGAAGAAAAATGTCACATTTCTGAGAGCACACATAGTATGAGATTACTTACAGATAAATAACGTAATTGAAAACAAGAAAACTTGCTACATTTATCTAAAAAGAAGAAACCAAGGAGAGCATTTACTGGTGTGAGTGTGAAAGAAAATGAGATTGTGAACCAAATATTCGTGCCTGATTGGATACGTGAAAGGCATTGACAGGCATACACAGAATAGGTTTTGCAGATGAATTTGCTGAATTTCAGGCTTGTTTTCCAGCCTGTGGTGCCCAGTGACTGGAATGGGTTTCAAACACTGTTCTTAAACTAGAAAAATCCATCCCTGTAGCAGCTTTAGGAAAATTCCCACTTTCATTTGGATCTCTTTCCCATCCACACAACCCTCCGCTGTTACCCTAATTTAGCTTAACCTCTGTTTATGATCACTCTAGGCTGCCTTGGTTTTAAGCTTTTGGATTCTGTTGTGCTTCATACAAGATTCCCTCAAATCTCACAGAAAGAACGTAAGAACTAATGTCTGTTTTTGTGTCTCATCATTTCTTTTGCTTTCCTGTATTCATTGTTTTCCTGACTATTTTGTCTCTGGTTTTGCTCCTCAGTGTTTGCGCCGGCCTACATATCTCTAGTGCCACAGTTCCTTTAGCTTCCCTTTGAATTTCTTCTTCGTAGTGCCATCACTGTGAATATATATTGTTTAACAAAGAAACTGAACCTCCCTCATCACTCCTACCAACAAGACATTGCTGAAATGTCACCAACTGTAAAAAAAATGAATTGACTGAGTCAAATGATAGTTAGAAACAATTTTTCAAAGAATCTAAGATGGCACATGAAAAAAATATCACAATAACCTTTCTCTCTTTAACAGCACTTCTGAAGGAGTATTTGAGTTACAAAATGAAACTGTCCAAGGATGTTGGATATCGACTAGTTACTCAGGTAAACAGGAGAACAAAGACAGAGGTTTTTGAAAATAAGCTGTACAATATATATACTATACGTGAGCCAGATATAAATACACTGTGCATGGCTAGACAGAGGTCCTTTGTATGATTGCCTCATAACACTTGTGGATTGCATGAAATTGTATGTTCCATCTGTAGTGTGGAGTATGTGGACTTCAGTATATTATTATGATCTATGTATAGGACAAACCAGCAGGAACTAAGAAGGAATACCATCTGACAATTTATGACCCCAACCCCCTCTGGGTGGCCAATATCCTGCCTTCCTTTGGACATGCGCTTTCAAAATCACACACAGATACACACACTGTGAATAAAGGATCATAAGAAAATTATTTATCAATCAAAAATAAAATGTATATGTTACGCTGAATTAACATATGCTCATATTTAACATATAAAATATTGCTCATATGCTCATTATCTTTATTATGACTATTATTGCCACTGTTCATCACACCCCCAACCGGGCCCGTCAGACACCGCCTACCAAGAGTCTGGGTCTGCCAAGGTTTCTTCCTAAAAGGGAGTTTTTCCTCGCCACTGTTGCAACAGCCACTGCTAATGCTTGCTCTTGGGAGAATTACTGGAATTGTTGGGGCTTTGTAAATTATAGAGTGTGGTCTAGACCTACTCTATCTGTAAAGTGTCTCGAGATAACGCTTGTTATGATTTGATACTATAAATAAAATTGAATTGAATTGAATTGAATCATAACATGCTGATTTTGTAGCAGATACTGAAGATGGGGGATGCCGCCCCTTCCTCCCGTTCCTCCCTTTTCCTCCCTTTCCTCCCTTTCCTCCCTTTCCTCTGGAATTCCTGATGATCACTAAAGAGTATTGATACTGACTTGCATTGATTCTAATTTCATTTAATTATATGTTGTTATTCAGTGGTGGATATCAAGTGTTTGGTACAGTTCTAGAGGTGATAGAGCCCAACTTTTAAATATGGAATAATTAAAATATGTAAAGTAAACAATATTAATGCTAATTCTATAAAAAGGTAAGAATCAAACCCAAGAGTTCTACTACTGATGGGAGTGGTCAGCGGTTAGCACCAGTGTTATCTGATGCCTGACAGAAGACTGTAAAACTACAAGCAACCCACAGATCACTCTCTGCTCTTCCTCTTGCTCTTTGTCCTTGTTGCTCAATGGAATGGAATCTGCTGAAGCCCTGAGCTGCCTATAAAACGGCCTGGCATGTTGACTGTGGTGGAACGCCGCCCGCAATTCTGCTGCATTCCCGTGCTGCACAAATGTGCTGAAAGCTGAATCCAGGAACTTTGAAAGAAAGCCACTTTGGAAGAGAAATACTTGGAAAGAAAGACCATCTGAATCTGGCAAAGATGTCACAATGACCCCACCCCAGCCAAAGGGGGATGAAAAGATGATCCAGCTGCCTACTGAGAGAGAGAGAGAGACAGATGGAGGAGATTGATTCAAACCGAATCGCCACAATGCCGACAATGTCTGAAAATGCCAAAATCTATTATTATTCACAAATTTTTCTGTTGAGTAGTTAAGCTTTGAAGTTAGTAGTTGAATACACATTCCATTTATAAAGAACTCGATCCTGTGATATGTGTGTATATGAAATATTAGATCCATAGCAGCTTTCAAATAATGGGACTACATTTATTAATTGGCTATCAAATTTCCCTCCAAAGAGGGTGGTACCCCGAGGTGAATTGAATGTTGTCTTAAATTCTGTTATTTCATATAAAACTAAATGTTTCTGATATCCGGAGTTGAAGGCAACCACTATCCCTCACCGTTTTTACCAATTCATATGTTTACGATGCATTTGAGTCATTATTTATCGTTACATATGCCATGCAGCAAGTTTACCGCTACACATCTCTGTTTTATTCTCCAGCTTCATTTGAACTACAAAATTCAACCGGTAAATGCTGTCAGTTATGAATTTATTTTAGTTGTTAAATCCTTGTCTAAAATCTATAACTATGGCAAAACATGGGCATGTTTACAAAGGAATTTATATTTGTACTGTGCACATAAACCTGAAGTGAGACAAAACGTTTCTAAATTATTTTTTTCTTCTCATAGAAACACAACTCAATACTTACACCTCACATTCATTACCGCATCTTAAATCCTACACTGGCCTATCTGTGAAATTCACAACTTGTTAGATTTGTTGAAAGATTGGAAGACTGCTACGGTAAAACATTTTCATACATACATATTGCTACAAATAATACATACGTATCAGTGCCTGTTGGAGAAGAGTGAAAACCATTTCAGGACTCAGTGATTGAGGAAAATATTGTGGTCTGTAATAAAATGAAAAATAGACTTAAAGCTGAGTTGGTTGCCATTAGTCAGTCATGGAAAAGCTTAATTCAAGACGATTTCTGTGCTGCTTTGAATTGATAGCAACTAAAATGTTTTATCAAGCTAATTTTTGGACAGCTGTGACTGAAGCAGCATGTTGTAACATTTTGGTGGGACACAGCGGGTTTGAGGATGGGTTTGTGTAGTTTGAGCAAGAGCCTTGATTGAGGTTAGATTTCCCCAGGATTGAACTCAGAGCTGCTATCTTAAAGGCAGCGGGCACCTCTCCTGTCTGTAAAGATTTGTTGATGCATGTGGAGATGAAGTGAGACAAGATGGGGGAACTGGATTTAAAGTCATGTGTAGGTACTGGGCGGAGGGAACAAATGGTGTAGTTACTGTGGAATTAGGTGCGATGGTCTTCAGGGCCAAGCTGTGACCTTAGTAAAAGGGTTGAAGTGGTGGTGGTGGGGGATCCAGCAGCTGGCACATTACTGATGTTATAATGCATAATGCAGGACCAGAAGTCTAAATTCTTAAATCAGCAGGTTTAATCAGGGTCTGTTTCTTACTGAGAGGAATGGTTTGAGGTTGCCTATATCACTTTTATTGTGTCCTGTGGAGTTTTCCTTTTAAGTGTTTACATGGTGTGTTACTCACCCAAACTCATTGTGGGTATCCTTGGGCTCTAACAAATGTTTTTAATACATTTCCTTCCTCAGAAAACGTTAACAAAGTGAATTTTCTTCAGCATTTTAAATTCAGTTTTGTCTGTTTTTGCTGGAACATTGCTGCATATCTTGGCACTTTACCAACACCTGTAGGTCAGTGGAATTGCGTCCCTTGAGATAGCATGGACACATTTCCCAACTAAATGTCCTTTCCCACAGAAGACATTTTGACTGTTTTTTGTAGGAAAGGTACAGGTGTTACTAATAACATTAACAATGGCTCTGTCTTAGCGTAGCCTAGTAAGCCATGACAGAGTGACAGTGAGCCAGCATGCACAATACCAGGACCCTGAAACTCAAACAACTAAATGGAATTCAGCCATTATTAAATGTACTCTTCACAGCTGTGCTTTTTCTACTGTGACATGCCTTTGGCTAAAAATGTAAATGCACATACAGATTTGCTTTTACTGATTAGTTGGTTACGATTTGACAACATCTGAAATGGCTATAATATTCTTCCTTTTGTACAAACACAGGGTTTTCTTTAAAGAATAGAATAGTGGCACTGTACCTTTGTACTCTTTCAGCATAAAATATCATATTTAAAAGGATTTTTAATCTCATAATCATATCACATCATCATCATTCTTAATTTTAATGATACCCCTATGTGTTTTTAAAGTCTACTACTACATTTTAATTCTTAGTGCTGGAGTTTTGAGATATTGTGAGCCAAATCAAACTTTTTCTATGGACAACAAATGGACAATAACGTTTTTCCAGATCTGAATATTTTACTCTGAGTTAGACGTCACCCTGTGGTCTACCCACACAGGTGTTTTTCTTTTTTACTTTTGCCTGATTGGGCCTGTGTTGGCATTTAAAGATTCTGCTTGATTGATACCTTCTATTTTATTTTTCGTTCAACATACTTATTCATATAATTCATGCGCTGCAGTCAGTCAAACTGTGACTTATAATGCCACTGCCCATTACACTTAACAAAGAGAAAGCTAAATGTATTTTAATTTTAATGTGATGGTTATATTTAGTGGTGTTCTTGGAGCTGTTTCACTACCATCCATAATTACTTCAACTTCAACTTTATTGATGAGTGATTGAGTGGATATCCATGTGTTATTCTTTCTTTGATTATAATCAGTCATGCAGAGGAATGGGTGAACAGCATTTCAGGCAGCAGAGTAGTGGTTGGCCATTCTGCTCTCTCTCCCTTTCCTCTCCACCCTGCTCGAGCTCAACAACAGAATTCTCGAGTGTCTGTCTTTCTCTTCTTTACTTTCATCTCCCCCACATTTATATCTTATTCTCTCATTCAACTCTCTCTTTCTTCTTCTTCTTCTTCTTCTTCTTCTTCTTCTTCTTCTTCTTCTTCTTCTTCTTCTTCTTTTTCTTCTTCTTCCCTCATCAGGCCTCCTCTGTCTGTGGACCAGGTAATTTCCTCTGCATCCTCCTCTGGGCAAACGAGATGACCCGCTGCTTTCTAATTACCTCTGAACGCTCCTATTCTTCCACCATTATTCTATTAGTATCTACTACATAATAATCATCAGGGTTGAAATTGGATGTAAAAGCTTAGAGCAGAATGTATGAATAAGGATGCAGGACACAATTAAATGGCTTTGTAATTCAGTTGTAATTCAAGTTGGTGCTAAATAGATGTGCTCAAATGGAAGAAGTATTAATGTTATTCACAACAAGTGTAATTTCTATACTGTAGGTTTAAATAATGTATCATTTTTTTTGTATGTAGCTCACCAGTCAGGTTTATTATTAAAATGAATGTGGATTTTTAAGGAACAAAGTTTAAAAGCTATCAATTACATGGTCCTCCTTTAGGGGCTGAAAACCTCCCACTCACCCTTCTGAGTGAGTGACTACTAGACCTATATGGTCTAAAAATAAGGATGCATGTTACTGTTCCCCACAGCCTATATCACCACATGCTTTAAGAGCCTGATTATATCGCAGATGGAATTTGCTTGGACTTTGTTTTTGCCAAACTACAATTTCAAGGATAATAATGAACAACAGTTATGATAGTTGCTGTCCTTTGTGACCATGCCAGTCCTTATAACTCCATATATAACCCTGCAACAGCAGGTGTTATATGTCACAATAAGAAGACTGTGAAGGACAGTGTATGATTTATGAATCCTGAGCCACACACGGCTTGCTTTGGTATACACTAAACAGCTTCAGTAAGTAATTTTTACTTTAGGTATTTTACCAATTTTATTTATCTGATTTAATTGAAGCTATTATAAAAACACAAAGGTACCTGATATTACATTTCTTGTTTTGGCCTCCATGTCAGCCTGTTTTGCCCCCCCTCTTTTTGGCTAATTTGCTTTGTTGTTTTCATCATGGTCACACATTGACCTTGAAGCTGGCTTTAGTGGAAGTTTTCGTATAAGGTTACTCTGTGTGATTTCTTTATACTGCACTTTCTAATAAACATTTAATATTTGCCTACTCTCTGCACACATCTGTCCTCCCTAAAAGGACTGGCTTGCTTTGACTTTTAGGGCTGCAGATGTAATTTTTAACAGTTGTTTTCATTTATTGTTTTGTAATGAAAGGGTTGGTACTTTGAGATGGAAAACTATGGAAATAAACTTGATTTAACAAAATAATTTCTGGAGCACCATGGGTCACTACATGTACTCACATTGCATGTCAAGTGTATGAATATTTAATATTTAGACTTGAACCCATTACACTTTCTGTGGCTACAATTACATGCACAGTTATCAGACATATTCTGATTGACATCTTGTTCAGGTTAAGCTATGTACCTGTACCTTTGAAATATGCCACTCTCACGTCATGTATAAATTGTTTGAGATTATTAGTGTCCAGTGTAAATACCAGATGCATAATTCACCAGCAAAAGCATCTAAAAGTGAAGCTTCTTTATTATATTTTGTAAATATTTTATTTTATAAATGCTTCTTTTTTTACAACACAAAAAATCTAAAACAAACTAATAGACATGACAGAGTAGAACAAAATAAAATGAAAAAACTGCCTGGTGGATCAAAGCACAATGCAACACAATACAGTCCAATACAATTAGACACCTCTCCCTTCTTTTTTCTTTCTTTTTTAAAGACATTTGTATTTGCCATTTATTCAATAGGACAGCTGAAGACATGAAAGGGGAGAGAGAGGGGGAACGACATGCAGTAAAGGGCCGCAGGTCGAGTCAAACCCGGGCCCACTACGTTGAGTAGTAAACCTCTATACATGGGCACCCACTCTACCAACTGAGCTATCTGGGTGCCTGACACCTCTCCATTCTAATATGTTCAATGAAGGGTCCCCAGATCTTAGAAAACTAGAGGTGGGCATTGGACAGAACATAGCGAATTTCTTCAAAGTATAGTCAAGAAACCATATAATTTAGCCATTTTTAAAGTTTAACCCTTTTTGCTATGACCAGACATAACATGAAGGCTTTTTTTAATGCTATTGAAGAGTCAAAGAGTAGGAGACCAGAGTCAAGGAGCAAGCCAATATCACTGTCAGGGATTAGCTCTCTGCTGGATATGTCGCTGTACAAATGACAAATATCATCCAAGAAACTCTTGAGCTTGGGGCAAGACCAGAAAAGATGGCCTAGAGTCTGCCTGACAAAATTTCTAATTTGCAGATACAGAAAAAAGTGACCAAGAGGGAGATCAAATATCACCTGAAGTTGAGTGAAACATGCTAAATGTAGAGATCCTTTATAGTGGAAAGGAGGCATCTGACCAATGTGAAAAAAAAAACGTCCATCAAGCCTGTTTTAGAGCAGGGGTTCTGACATATAGGAGCATAAATGGACTCAGCACGCCGAGGCTCCAATAGGGGATGGGGCATTACAAGACTCAATCTCAGGCCATCTTGTACGGAGGGTGCTCCTCTGCACACCTACAGCTGGAACATGATTCCAGAAAATCCATGCTCTGGCATTAAAGGACCAATAATAATGTTGGAAGAGAGGAAGGCCCATGCCACCTTCAGCTGTTGCCTTCTGTAACTGCGGCTTGTTGATAAAGGGCATAACAATGGGGTCTATTGTCTTAAATAAGGAGGACATGAGAAAAATGGGTATGTTTTGAAAATACATTTAGAAAGTGTTACCTTGTTAATAATATTAACATGCCCTATTACAGAAAGAGGGGGGAGTTTCCATTTAATATTTGGCAATATTAATCCAGAGATGAGTGGAGGGTGGATTATCAAGAAAGCTAGAATTGAGGCCATCAGACAGAGGTACGAACAAACTTTTTCCTAGTTGATTGTAAACCTGGAAAGCTGCCCAAAATTGTTTATCGGATTAAGTAGAGAAGAGAGTGATGTCCTTTAGTCTGACAGAGTCAGGATCACATCATCCACGTACAGGCCAATGGTCAGATGACTAACAGAAATGACATACATTTCTGAAATGACAGAAATTAGGTTTGAGAGCTAGAGCAATGAGCGTAGGGGAGAGGCAGCAACTCGGTCTAGTTCCGCAGTGCAGCAAGAGCCCTATCATGAATAGTTCAAACAGAGGATTTGGGACAAGCATAAAGCAGGAATTTGTCACCAAAGCCACATTTTTGTAGGAGTATCAAACATGTATCTCCACTCGATTTGGTCAAAAGCCTGCTAAGCATCTAAAGAAATAAGAGCAGCGTTGGGTAGCATAGCAATAATCTTTTGATTGCAGTTTAGCAAGCTTAAAGGATGACAGGATGCAACATTAATGTCATTCCTGTCGTCTTTCAAGAGAAGACAGATATGAGCATCATACAAAGTATGAGCAATTTATAATCCGGAGTAAAATGGGGGCAATTATGTCTAAATTCATTGAGAAAGGGTCGTGATAGGAAATCAGAAACTATATGTTGAACTGACTGCATTTGAGAATAGTTTAGAGTCAACTAGAAAATAAGAAATTCTGGAAAAACTACCATGTACAGGAGAAAAAAAAGAATACTGTCTCTCTGAGAGGTGCTAAAGCTTTCAGATGTCGACTAAGTCCAGTAATTTCACAAGATTATTACGATCTGAGATGTATTTTAGTGGTGGGGATACTTTAGATGAAAATCTGTCCAATCAGGGGTCAAAATAGAAATTCAAATATATAATTATATATATATAATTATATTATAGTCATTGTGTTCTGCAAGATTAAAAACTTTACAGAAAAAAATCAGGGCTGTCAAAGTAAGGGGCATACATAGAGAGGTAAGGGAAGAGAGTTATTGCAACGGTGACAAGAAGATATCTCCTCCCTGAGTCAGTGATCATGGACTCCAATACAAATGGAATAGTTTTGAATAGCAACCTCTCTCGCCTTGGAAGAAAAGGTGGATTGGTAGACTTCTGACACCTATAGAGATCTCAAACGCCTCTGTTCTGTTCATTGGATGTAGGTTTCCTGTAAAAAAAAAAAAAAAAAAAAACAGATGACAGGGGACTACAAGTGCAAGATTACTTTCCCCCTTTCACCAAGACCTGAAAAAGTGATGGGACTCATTCCTGACCTAGGTGGATAATCATCCTGCATTTAATAGAAAGAATAGCAGGGAATAAAGACTGATTTGACACATTTGAAACAAAAATCTGGCAGTGTAGTGAATAACAAAAACAAAATCCCCCGAACAAATCCAAAGCCTCAGCAACAAGCAAAGGTAGTGCACCGTGTGCTCCTCCACTATGTACTGTCTGCAGGATAACAGTTAACTGCACCTACAACAACATAATAATGATATGTAATAACTAGGTCATACACTTGAGGAGGTGTGTGTGTGTGTGTGTGTGTGTGTGTGTGTGTGTGTGTTGGGGCGTTGGGGGGGAGGTGGTTGATGATACGAATACTGCAAAGCTTCTTCATTATTTCACTGACATTAATAGTAATAGAAAGGTGAAATAAAAGGTGAAAAAAATGATATTCAATACTAAGAACAAAAGCTAGACGTGCGTTGTTTTCTGTTGATATCAAAACAGAACACTGTCAGAGTTTTCACAGATGGTAAAATCCAAAAGCATGAGATTTACATTTAGTACTGCTCTGTGCCAGGCATCTTAACTGTGCTTCTTAGATTCAGAGTCTGAGCTTAGACAGTTTTATCGGGTGTTTCCTGTGGTAAGCCGACGGCAGGCAGTTATGTGTGCATGTAAATTTAGTCACTGCTGTCACCATACTGTTTGCTTTTAGTTACTCTTGCATTATTCTTAAAACTGTAACAATAGCATTTACACCATTTTTTAGAACATGTGTCTCATGTTGGCTCTCATTTTTGATACAGCAACCATGATCAACATAAAATAAAGTCTATACTCTGATATCAAATATACAAACTTTTATATACAAATATACAAAGACACAAAGCTGTTGCCCGGCATGTGAAAGTGCTAAAGGTTGCCATGTGTTTGTGCACACTCAGTAGCTTTTTCACCCATGTGGCTCCGGGTGGCCTTAAGAGCACGTCTGTATTTTCAGCAGCATTACAAAGGCACACATGCACAGAGGTCTCCTCCTGCAGAGCAACTCATATAATAATAATCACATTTTATGGCACAGTTATTAGGCAGGCTGTGGCGTGATATGATGCAAGACAACTTCAAAACTAAACATGGATGGGAACAGGAATGTAGAGTAAGGTTTTTTTTATACAGTATACGATTAGAATGTCACTGTGTGGATGTTAAACCAACATTCTGTTATTGTAATGTGCCGAGGACGTCAGATTTCCATAGCACTATCGACGACATTTGTTGCCAGGTGGGAAACCAGTGAGGGTGGTTATATTTTCGTTGCTGCTCTACTGTTTTTGGTTGGGGGTGAGACCTGCAGGGATTAATGAATCTCCACACTTGTGACACCCATGGATGATAAATGGAAGACATGGAAGATGAATCCAAACAGGTAGGCCCCATTTATTCCAATTAGAGCTGCTCACCTAGCACATACACTAATAAAGTTTCCCAACTTTTGCACAAACTTGCTACCGTGAGCACCTATAATGCATGTGCATTCACTTTCTCCGTGCAGACCATCTGTCTGCAGGTGTGAAAATATTATCTTGACACAGCCTTTTAGCGGCCTTTAAATAAATATTAAAAGTACAACTATTTAATTGTATTTCATTTAAATAATTAGAAATAAATATAAGTAAACTAAATATTGTCTGTTTCTTTAATAGTAGCAATAAGGAATATTGAATATTGTGCTGTAGGAAATAAGTCTAAAATGGAGTGAAAGCAAAACAATGGCACTTACTCAGCCAGTACTGAGCATGTCTGATGAACCTTTGCAGGCAACATTCAAGATCGACAAAACATCCCTAATAACATAAAATAAAAATAAAAAGTATTACGAGGTACATTTCAATGCCTTTAGATAATGACCTGTTAGAAGCGTCAGAAAACTCTTAATGTCACAGCAATCTGTTATTCTTTACCATAGCTATTAGGAATTGATCTGGACTCCCCTTAATCCTGTGTCACGGCTCGTCTCTACAGTCGCAACGCTGCAGGATGCTGGTAAAATAAGTTTGATGGATACCTCCAAGCTGTAATTTGTTCAGTCCAGGCTGTACATGCACCCAGTGATTCTCATTGTATACAGGGAGGGATTTGTCCAGCAGCAGCAGCAGCAGCAGCAACACTTTTCCTGTTTTACTGAATGTGCTACCTACAATAAACACTAAGCCAGGTTGCAAGCAAATAGACCTTCACCATGACTCACATTCACACAACCACAAGTGTACACACTCACAGTGTTTGTCATTCACACCACATATGTTATTTTTCAATGTGCTTTTCTCTAATTCATTTATCCAGATTGATTATTTAGAATTACCATTACTTTATACTTAATGTTGTTATTGTATTTGCAGCTTCCTCAATCAGAATGTTGCATCAGAAAACTAATTTAGATTGTGACATTATTTACCAAGCAAGTTATTGGAATGATAAACCAAAGTGACGTAAAATATGAACAATTAATACAATGCAGTGTGATGCTGAAAGCAGATGGGAAGGTTTTACCAATCAGCAACTTACAAGACCGCTTGTCTTGCCCTCGGAAATGACATGATACATCTCAAGAAGCTTATACTGAGATAACCAACAGAAAATACAATGATCATGAATGAATTAATTAATTTTACAAGAACCATGTACTGTAGTAACTCCTACACCTGAGAGAGCTGAGGAGAACGCCATGGGGAAAAGACGTTGGAAGAGGTGTTAAAAAGAAATGGGAGTGGGAGACAGACGGACAGAGAGGGAGAGGAGAGAAAGTGCGAGAGAGCGACAGGCAGAGACAGAGCGATAGAAAGCCGGGATGTGAGAGCAAGCCTGTGGGAGAAGAAGCACCGGCAGAATTTCAAGTTGTGCCTATGGCATTGCTCTCACACCTTGACCTCTACTGTTCTTGCCTGGGAATATCTCAAGGCCTGCCAGATACTGTTCAGTGCTATTGTAATTCACTTTGGAGCTGGGAAATAAAAAGCAAAAGACAGTTTTTTTATTTTATTTGTAGTCACAGTGGAGCAGATGAAAACACAGTTGTGTCCACTGTTGATAGAAAATGGACAAAAGATTTTTACTGCAGCATTGACAAGAAGGTAGGAGGGATATGCTCAGAAATGGACACTTTCCTCTCACTTCAACACATTAAAAGGAACGTTACACACATCTACCGGCACACAGACAACACTCAGTGGACTATTAATAGATATTGTTCCTCTTCGTGTTTGAGAGGAACTAGCACATATTCAGTGAGCCACTGTCTCAAACAGTCCTCCTCTACCTGAGCTGGCAGGAGCAGATGCTTCATTGTACACAGAGAATCAGGGAAATAAATCTCCTCTGTAAATAGCTTCCAGACTCTGAGAGACAGATTATTGCTCAGATCAAAAGAGGACTCGTCTTCCGAGCCAAACAACACCACCTCAAATATGCTCGTTAGTCTCAGGCAGTTAAGCCGAACATACATTGCGCACAGTATAGATTAGTACTATAGATAAAGGCTTTGCTGAACAAACTTAGAACATGGCGTTTTGATTTTAAAAAATGACAAACAAGCAAGCTGCACTTGAATTAAATTTAAGCAATGGCTGTTAAAGCTGTAAACGTATCACGGCAGTCTGATGGGCTGACAAACACGTTACTATAAATAAAGGCCTATTTAAAAAAAAAAAAAATTAGGTTGTTGGAAGCATCTAACACCTACCGTGGTTTACTGATGGATCACTTTGATTGAGTGGGTATAAACAAAGCAAGTCTTTTCTGAAATAACTGCTGCAGTGATTTTGAGAGAGATCATTATGAGAGGAAACACGCTTGTGGCAATCCTTTACTAAATTCCTCTGACAGTGCTCACACAGTAAGCTAGCTCGTACAACAAAACACATCATGCCTGCAATTTCTGCATGGCAGTAGCTGTGGGACTTTGATGTTTAAACTGTTAAGACAACACACACACACACACACACACACACACACACACACACACACACACACAAGCTAATAAGCTGAACCAATCCACCATTACTGAGTCCCATTCTTCTAACGATTTTCTGATGGGTTCCTCTTCTTATTGCATGCATTTTTGTACTAATACAAATATGCTGAAGTTTAGAATTAATGATGCTCAGCACTATGTGGAACCCAAGAGAAAAGGTTAACAATAGTGTTTCCAATGACTTGATAATATACAGTAGGCTACAGTTTATATACAAAAACTATTTCCAATTTTTAAAAATACAATAAACTCATCCGACAATCTAATTACAATATTGCAGCCAAGTGTCTTTTCATTGCTATAAAGTCTCTCAGTTACATTGTAGCGAGACTCTGGATACCTGTACTGTCAAACTCCGCAGCCTGACCAAAAAAGCCAAACACTGGATGATTTTGGCAGTCAACCACCCTTCTTTCTCAGCTGTACGTGCAGCTTCAGGGTATAGAAGACTGAGATCTAACAACACGTTAATAGTTGCAGAACTACAGAAGCACACACAATAACATTCTGCAAGAACAGAGCTTTGGTTATTAGAAGACTCATGAATGTGATCTTTTACCTAATCAAGCTTAGCATGTGCAAATGTGGAGAAAAAGTAAAGACCAACTTGCAGAAAGACAAAAACATGATCTTCCACCTTTCTGCTGTGGCTCTTGAAAGTTTGGCATAATGATGACTAATAATTGGAGTGAAGTAGTCAGAGAAGTGTTGTGAAAACCTGGGTGTCATCAAATGAATCATTTACATGAGAGGCTGTTGATGTCAGTATTATAATTATTATGACTATTGTTTTATTCTTGTTTGATTTGGTTTTTGTCTGTCCTTGTCTATATATATATATATATATATATATATATATATATAGACAAGGACAGACTATATATATAGGCTATTTTTTTTTCCTTACCCCGTTTGTATCATTTACCTGTCATGTCACTGCTGTTTTGTTTTTGCACCAATTAAAAAAAAAGAAGAAAAGAAGAAAAAAAGAAAGAACACGTACCTGCTCACATACACCTCACTGATGTGACTTTCTGCTCACTTCCACTTCTTATAAGTGTTAGTACTGTTAGCACATGCTGTTTTCAGACCATAGGAGCAACAATTGTATAACTCAGTATAAACCTGCTGCCTTTGAGTTATTAAAGGTGTTTCATCAAATGTGAAAAAGGTATCAGATGTTATCAGAATTAGAATCAGAATTGCTTATATATGTACTGTATAAGGGTACCTTATTAAAAAATAGTAGCTACATTTTAAGGGAATATACTACATCTCTTTCCTGTGTTGAAAGATTGTAGCTCTTCTCTGGTTAAAGTCCTGGTAATACTAGCATTGGAAACCACAAATATTTTTGCGTATTGACAGTGTTGACCTTTAAGGAAATGAAGAGCCAGAGAGTCCAAAGTGGGGGAAGCTATCATAGCTCATTAGTTGTGTTGCACCACTTTCATTTTACCAGCCTCCTCTGTTAGACTAAACACTGCTGCACAAGAGATGAGCCAGGAGTTGCAAATACATATACAAATACATGTTTTTAATAAACTGTGTCAACTGTCTCATTCGCAACTAGACAACGCCATTAGCAAGCTTGTTAGCTTGGGAAAATTCTGTCTTCAATACAATCTTTATGTAATAAAATTATGTATAATCTGAGAACAAAATACCACGCAAGAGTTAGAGGCACAATGCAGATATCCCTTTGCAGCCTTTTTATCGCCAGGTAAGAGGTCAAACGGTCCAGTCAGTCAAAAGGATTTTTCCAAAATCTGGCAACCCAAATAAGGTATTTAGTGGCTTATTATTCTATAAAACTGTACTGACTAATAATTTACAGATGAAGTTACAATTTATAAACCCTTTAAAACAGGTTCCTTTTTCAAAGGTGGTATTATAAATACCTGATTCATGCCAACATTTACCAGTTAGGTTATTCCCATCTCCACCACTGAGCACTGCTCAGTCGGTGCACTGCCTCTAACTGTTGCCTGTTTACGATAGCTCTTGCACATCTGACCCACCAAAGCAAGCCCTGCTGACAGGGTGTCAGGCCCCCGACCTGAGCAAACATGCGACTACTGGTGCATATCTCCATCTTTGTGACAGCACCATTCATGACAGCCCGACTCCATCTTCCAATAAGGAACAATCAGCCCCTATCTCAATCCTGCCTGACTGTCTGTGGAGTCTCATCATTGTGTCAATGGACTGTGCTGTTCCCACATGATTGCAGGTGTGACCTTAGCCATCTCTGCCCAAGTATCAGGCAGTTATCGACTTTCCTCATCCAAACCATAATTGCATGATTCAGCAATGCCCTCAAGTGCAAACGCAGCAAGCTGTGTGACAATGAATATTTTTGCGCTATCCTTGGTGCCAGCATGATGGTCTCACAGCAGGGATAGTGTCATCATCCAGCTAAAGCATTTGATTAAAGCCAGAATACGTCCAATTTGTTATTGACGCTGTTCACTTAAAGCACTTGAAATATTGAATTTCAAGCAAAGTCGGGGCTTCTGAGCATCAAATTATTCTGGCTGAGTTGGAGAGACGAGAAACATTGTGAAATATAATATATTTGACACATGCACAACAGCATAACTTGTGAGGATGTGATGAAATCCTGTGAAATGTATCATATCATCACAGGCCAGTGTTTTTAAGCACATGTATGAAAATGCCATCAAGTCAATATCCTTCAAGTGTTTAAGGCTACATCTCATGGCTGATGTTTGACATTTTCTCTTGCAAAGGGACTCGTAAGTAATGCTATTCAAGAAACTCTTAACTGCTGTGTGCTGCACTCACAACGTGGGCATACCTTTAACATTTTCAGAACTCACAAATGTCTCAAACAGCCTAACAAGACCAGATCTGATATGAACAAAGCCTGAGGAATATTAAGTTATTGCCTGGTCATTGTGAGCTGACCTCACACCTCAACACTCAAAACAAAGCCTATCATACTTAGCACTGCTTAAGGCGGAAGGAAGAGGAAGATTTTGAGTATAAAATAACATTTGGATGGATATATTTATAGAATATGTAAATTATTGAGAATCCCATCTCCTGCCAGTGTCTGTGCCACCTTAATGGGTGTCAAGTTAGTGGGTATGAGTTTAAGGACTTGTGCACTGCAACCTTTCACGTGTAAATTACAGCTCAACTGTATGGAGCTGCAAGAAGTTTTATAAAAAGTAACAAAAGGTCTGCCAAATGGCACGAGGTGTGTTTTATTCACTAAGCTCCTGCGTGCAGTGTTATATCACGACAATGCTCTGCTGACAGTAAGCTGCTACAGTATTAAGAGCAACAACGCCGGCTGACAAATCTTTCATCCAACACTCAATATTTCCACACAACCAGGGAAAAACAAACTTGTTTAAAGACATTGTTAACCTAAAGCCATGCTAGCACAGGCGACAGCTCTTTAAAAGCACAATATGCAAATACATTCCTGTGGCATAGGGTGAATAAAAGGTAGGGAACTTAGCTGGTGTCTTGTGGTGATCAAAGCATGACACAGACAGGGTGCACCGCTCCCCTGCAGGCCAAGTAAATTCACTATTAATGGCATATGCAATCAGTCCAAACCAGTCCCACTAAGAGCCTTTCATCAAGCATTTTATGGGACAAATGTCTGTGCGCCCAGGCCCAGGCTGACTCTGATAAATAGTAGAGAACTTTCTCTGTACTTTAATAAGAGAAAGTAGAGATTTGTCCTGTGGTTCATTTTGCTCCAAGGTTCAGTAATGTCCTGTACATTACAGGAAAGCAGTATATTAATAAAGCAATAAGAGCCATTTCGGCTGGACTGAAGGCACGAGCCATAGGACCTCGAATCTCTGTCCCATCACTTTGTTGCTCTGGCACTGAGTGGTGAAGTTCCACCATTGGTCGGAGTGAGTAAGTGATGACATGAGTGTTGGTGTTTCCCCTTTGCCCTTTCAAAATGTATTGGCACGCCACAGGCTTTTACCTTTGCTATCGCCCATCAATCAGCTAAATAACTTCCTCCATACATGGTTGTTGTTGTTACTGCCACCCACTTCAACTGTTTTAATGCATGGGCTACATGCAGATAAACAGCACACCACTGCGTGCGTGCGTGCGTGCGTGCGTGCGTGCGTGCGTGCGTGCATCTGCCTGCTCCAATCTGTCGCTCTCTCTTCACAAATGACACGAATGTGTGGAACATGTACATTGCATTACATATCATTTAAGTGCATTCAACCATGACGGTACAAACTCAGAACAGCAATTATCACATGGAAGTACATCAGCTTCAAAAAAGCCAAACTACAAAGTGCCACATGCAAGTGTAACATGTAAGTGAAAATTTTCATTTATTTTTTATTTTTATAACCATCATCTTGGTCACGGTGCAGTCGGAAAGAGATGTGTTTTTAGCCTGGGGGGAAAGATGTGTAGACTTTCAGCTGTCCTGATGTCAATTGGGAGTTCGTTCCACTACAGAAAAAAACCCAATCACAAACAGCAGTGATATGAGGATATTTCTAAATAAATGTAGTGGATGGGTAGGTTTTGTAATTCCTCATGTGAAAATCAAGGGAATTGAAACTCCAGGAGAACAGCAGGGATAGGGGCAGGAAATCATGATCATTTATCAGAATCAGATCATTTATATCATATAAAATCTGTCTTCTATATCGTTTAATTGATTATCAGCACGTTTAGGGAATAGATCTACATTTAGAAGAAAGGAGAAATCATCTTTAAAAAAGAACCATCTGAAAGTGTTGCAAAAGGTGGTAGTAAATGTACAGTGTAGGTTTCAGTTTAGACATGAATTAATGCTGCAGCTCATCAAGACTAACACTTTCTTTAAAGGGGTTTGCATAAGACGGACATGACACGGTCATAACTATGACATGACACCTGTCATTAACATAAAGGAGTCTTTATGAATGTTATGACTAGCCATGTATCCATCCACAACCGGCTGCAACCGGCCATAAAATGAAGTTTTATTCATTTCCGCCACATATTTCCACTTTCTTTTCAGACATGGCTGGTGTCAACAAAGACAGATGTAAGTGGACAATGGAGGAGACAAGAGACTTTTGAAATTGAAATTACGAGCGAAATATAACAGCAATTTTAAATAGCAAAAGTTGTAGCAAATGTCGTCTGGCATTAACATGCATCTGCATCATCATAGTGAGGTATTGATAGCCTCGTTGTTGTCTTCTTATAGCTTGACATGTTGCTATCAGCTGGCACATAAGCACTATTACAACTTGTGCAATATTAGTCATTTGGAGGTAGACGGCACAATCTATTATTATTATTATTATTATTATTATTATTATTATTATTATTATTATTATTATTATTATTATTATTATTATTATTATTATTATTATTATTATTATTATTATTATTATTGTGGCTGGGTTGGCTCAGTTGGTAAAGCAGGCGCACATGTATAGAGGTTTACTCCTCAACGCAGCGGCCGCGGGTTCAACTCTGACCTGCGGCCCTTTGCTGCAGGTCCTTCCCCCTCTCTCCCTCTTCACATCTTCATCTGTCCTGTTGAATTAGAGGCCTAAAATGCCGCAAAAAAATAAAATAATAATAATTATTATTATTGTTTGGGTATCCCTTGTTGCCATTGACGACCAGAAAAACAACTGTGAATAAGTGAAATTAAAAAAGCTTCAAGTACAGAAATTTATTGGAGAAGCTGTAGGTAGTAGAATGTGTAGCTGCAATTTGAATGAATTTGACCATTTCTACAGATTTCTGTTATTCACTCTTGTCAATCCGAGCAGACTGAAGTGGAAGGGAGAAAAGTGCGATACTTGTTTCTAGGTGTTACAAGAACAGGTTACAGAGTTTTGCAGAATGGTTGAGGTTTCCAAAAGAAAGGAAAGTCAAAAATATTTTTTTGTTTAAATGACTATGAGCCAATGAAGTGTAGTCTATTGCAGAAAGATTGCCACTTGATAAGGACCAATAACTGAGAGTTAACTGTCATTATATGTGATAACAGAGAGATAACAGTAAAGAGCATCTTACCTTTACATGGCAGCTTGTCTGCACACTCACATAGGAAATCACCATTACAGTGTTACACAGTCCTAAAGACAATTTGAAGGAAGAAAAAAGAAGAGTAACAAAACAGATGCATGCTTTACCTGAGTTACTCTTTTTCTGTGCAAGCTAACTGACATCTTCAGGGGGAGCTCGGTGTCATATTTAAAGAACGTGAGCCCAGTTTTGTTATGATTCTTTCATAGTATTTCCTTGTGATTGTAGATATTTTTACAGGGAATTGTATGCCAAGACATTAATTGCTGACACAAAAAGACAGATAGAGAGCTGCACTGAGAGCTCACATTCACTCCACAGAGAGCAGCCGAAATATGCAGGTTGGGAGCACAGTAACCCAGATTTGTTGCACAAATACACACACACACAGACTAAGCTTGCAGATTTATTCATGCACGCATGTACGCACACACACGCACACACACACACACACACACACACACACACACACGTACGCATGCACACACGCACGCATCTTCAAGTATCATTACTAGTTAGACTTGGATTCTAACCTTTTATATTATGCAAAAATTTAATTAAATATTTAAAAAACAAAAGTGGAGGATAATGTGGTCGACTGAATGTTTATCCAACAGGGCAGAGATGCACCACTTCTGCTCTTTTCACTTGGCCCAACTTCTGTTGAGAGAGCCTTTGCAATTCGTGCAGAGTCAAAATAAAGCAGAGAACACACAAACCTCACAGCGCATCCTCATGAGATCATGATGGATGGGTGGATGTACCAAACCATTCATGTAGAATGGCACACAAAGTATGTCCCATGATGCCACTTGTTGCTTCTGGTGAACAAAACCTTTTTTCCAAGCATCATGCAAAGTTTAAAGTTTACACAGAGCTACAGTAGCAGAAACCATAAATAAAGATGGAGCATAGGTTTGAGATCTTCCTGGAGTCTAACGGTAGCAAGTCAGAAGGTAAACTGCTTATCAAAATCAGACAGTGACTCAAGGAATAAGACAACAATTCTCCAGAGATGATGGAGAGACAGGAAGACAGCAGCAAGCAAAGGGAGCAGAGAGATGCTCTAAATTTAACAGTCAAACAATGTCAGCAGCTATTACTGCTAGATAGATAGATAGATAGATAGATAGATAGATAGATAGATAGATAGATAGATAGATAGATAGATGGATAGATAGATGGATAGATAGACAGATAGATAAATAGATAGACTTATAAAAGTATATGTAAGCCTGAAGCTGCAATACCAAATAAATGCAAAGTAATACCACCTTTTCTTAATAATTTGGCCTTTTAAAGGTCAAAGTCTATGTGCAATAATGATCTTTTGTGGTACAAAGCCAGAACAAATTATCTTAGTGCCAAAATCTAAATTGGTTAGTGGCATACTCAAGCTTCAGGGTGCCACACAGGCTTTAACTACACAAAGTAAAAAGTGTGAGCAGAAGGAACAATTGCTCCTGCCCACAGCTAACATTTTGAAAAAAGACATCCAGTCATCGAGAACAAAACACACACAAGGACAGGGCTTAATTAAATAAAAACAAACAAAAAACACAGCCATGCTATAATTTCCCTCTAATGCTCAACCCTATGATGGACTGCTGCCGTTTACAGATGTGACCACAATGAAAATGACTGTAATCAAGTTCAGATTACTGGCGATTTGTGCATTTTGTAATTGAAAAGGAACCTCAAATTGCTATAATAGCCCTATCACTGAATGGCCATTATCCATATACCGCTCTGTAATCCTAGTTGCCATTTGATGTGTGTGGAAAATATTATTCTGGCTAGATATTGCTTTGGTGTGGGTGCCCTTTAGAAAAACATAATAAGCAAGGTGTGAATGACGATTTCAAATTATGTTATTTGTTGCTATTCAGCATCAACAGGCAAAAACATGACCCCCAGAGCAACATATACAGTAGAGGTGCCTTTAAAATGTAATGAGAGCAGGGGGCAGACAATTAACTGTTTTTCAGTCACCTCAAACAAGTGCTTCAAATGACCTCTTAAAGAGTTTAAATCTCTCCCAGGGTCTTGTTGCTCTCCGAGTCCTTTTGCATTTGGCGGGTTATGCTTTCATCTTGGGTTTTAACTTGTGTCCCTGAGAGCATCTGCACTTATTGTTTTGGAAGAGTTTGACTTTGTGGAATGAACCTTGTCCCCTATGAAATATTCACGAAGGGAAAGAACAAAAAGACCACAGATGTTTTGAACTGGAAAAAAAAAATAAAAATTTACTCACACCCCCTCAACACAGGGTTTCATCATTTGTCTTGGATGTTTGTTTTATTTTTTTTTTACATTTCTTTCTTCAACGAGCAAAACTCAAATGAACAGAGAGTGATGAGTGATGGTAAGGAACACAAATCAAAAAGGTTAGGAAGTGATACTTCCTTGCTGGGTTTGATAAGTGTTGATATATCACAGTCATTAGTTTGCCTTGTAATGCAAAGCAGAGCTCAGTGCATTTTCCCCCAGCCAAAAACCTCTGCTCTGTCCAATATACCTGGACTGATAGGAACAGTGGATCTCTATTATCCTGAGTATCTATTTCCCTGAGGAGCTATTACAGTCGTTAGCCTTATCTTATCTTTAAACAAGGGGAACTAAATGGCGCTCCCTCTAGCTCTATTCAACCTGAGAGGAGGAAACTTCAGCTCTGTGTTGAGACGACTTCAGTCACCAGAGACAGGGCTGGTGTGAGTAAGCCTGGGGCACCTGGCCTGTCTGGCCCACTGTGGCTGGAGAAAAGAGATGACTTTTAGTATAGCGTATTAGGGCTGAGTCATAATGGGCAGCGCAGTGGAAGGATTACAGGGGAACACAGAGCTTAGCCACGTCTTTCTCTGGGCATAATGAAATGTATCCACCTACCAGCCTAATTACCACTGAGTCCGGCTGCTGGAGTCACACTTCCTCTCATACAGTAGCAGTCCACTGCAGTGTAGATCATGTCTCAATTCTGTGCAAAAGTATGTACATATGTCATATTATTACAACATGTGGGCTACTATCTATTCTTTCAGCCTTGATTCTGATTGCATGCTTCAGAAACGTACAGTAGTATTGCACTTTCATACAGTTGTGTGACTTAAAAGAGATTTTTAAAACGAATATGAGATTGATTCAGGAAGGGCCGAGATACCCTGATCTTCAGTCCTAGTGTGTCCCCTAGTTTCTTAAAATAAAACTGAATGATATCTTTCATCAGACCTTTTGTGAGTGGTTAAAGCCATTTCATCAAAACAAACAAACTCAAAAGCAGTTAGTAAAACAGGCTTTCCATTAAAAGCACGCTCAAGCTGAAATTGTGATGTCATGTTGAGTACTTTTCTGAGACTTGACAAAACTCCTCCACTATACAGCTATTTCCACAGGCCATGTAGTACTCCCCATGTCTATTGACTTTCATGTGTAAATGTAGAAGGGACCCTGCATTAGCTAATATTTTTCGCCACATGGGGGAAGTGAAACAGGCTGTACTTATGTTGTTGTACTTTTAGCGAATATGTAGACATAAGATGATAAGACAAAAGAAGCTTTATTGTCATTGCACCACTGTCTTACAGTATAACAACAAATGTATGTTGTAATACTTTAAGCAAACAGTTGCCTACTTACACATGCAGCAGATGCAAAGCAATATACACATTTATTTATTCATGTTTCTGGCCACCTGGCAATTTTACATGCAATATTCACTCTCCTTTTAGATCTGTTTTTGGTCTCCACCAACTTCTGAGGGGAAATATCGGACTCTATCAAAGTGTGGGGTCGGGGTGTCCTCCCCTAGGGTTACTTTGAGCGTCAAAGACTTCATTTCCTGCATTCTGATACACTTTTATGCACCAATTTATGGTGGGAATACCTTTATTTATCCTATGAGAAGGAAAACACAGATGGCATTCAAAATATATAGACAATATAATGGAATATAAAGCAGTAAGGGGGCTTTCACATCAGGGACCTAAGCCTGGATCACAAAATTTTGTCTTAAATGTGCGGTGAAAGGGGGATACTGGCGTTAGTTTAGGCGGAGCATTTTGGCCCAGTTACTACGCACACACTACGCACTGCACTCAGCGGGTCAATGAAAGATGAGAAAAGTCTTAGTTTAGTTTGCTGCCACATTACTTGACCCTGTATTTGGGAGTACAAATATCTGAAGTGAAAGTTCTCTCACAAAACTGTGTTGTTGCGTATCATTGCATGTTTTTAAGTGGGTGTATGGAGATTTCTTAGTGGGTATGCTGTGTATACCTGCGTGTTACGTAGACTACACCACTGGATGGGAGCGCTTTCACTCATGCACAAACTTCATGCTTCAAATTCTTGGTAGAATGAAATGTTAAGCACAAAGAAAGAAACATCTGCATGAATGACTCTGGCATTAAATGCAAACAGAAACCAAATAACACAATACACATTTATTTCAAATGAGAAGCTCTAGGTCAAGTTGAAATCAGGTTTGAGTTGTAGCCAGTTAAACTCTTCTGTTCACTTACTCCGCTCCATCCCTCAGTACCTTGGCAGGCTAGGATAGCATAGTGCCACAGGGTATGAATAAACCCTTAGGCCATCATCTGTAGCCCCCTCAGTGCTGTCAGAGGTGGCACTTGTGACTGGTTAAACCAAAGTAATGAGATGTCAGAGGCTTTGACATTTGTGTGTGGAAAATGGAGTGGTTTTAAAGGAGTTACAGTGCTTGCTGCAGTTACCAACAGAAAGAGCCAGAGACTATTTTCTTCATAGCAAGATTGTGTCAGTATGAAAGCAAAATACAAGAGGTAATCATGGCTTTGGTGACTCGCCAATGAACTATATTCCCCTTTCAATATGTGCAGCAAGTAGGAAGTTCATTTGAATAATCTTAAATCAACACCGTTAACATTTCTCCCCTCCAAAAAATCCTAATTTTGTATTGCCTCTGACTCACGATCTGGATCAGTGAATGCATTTTGTGTTGGTGTAGAAATGGCACACAGCTATACATTTGGCAACACGCTCATCTTTTTAGGCTATTTGTACACCACTGTCTTCATCTTTGCTCTGAGCCAAGCATTAGCAACACCTTTAACGACTAAACAAATGCAGTGATAACAGCAGTATGCATTGCTAAATCGCATCGGAACAATTAACTACTGCACTCTGACAAAGACTCATTTGCACACAGGCCCACACACAAGCGGGAGCGGCCGATGTAATGGGCAAACATCAAAGAAGCAACGTGGAAATAGAAATGGCTGGGCAGCAGCAGTTTGAGCTGAGCCACAAGGTGAGGGACAGAGTGAGACTAATGCAATGGGACGTGCTAAATGTGAGCTAAAGCACCGGCAGGATGTGGAGCAAGAGGGCTTCAAAGCGGGGTGTGGGGGGTTGAGCAGTGGTGGCTCTAATCCAGACTGACATTGTCTGAACTACAGTTACTAAACCACATATTAGCATGGAGCCCATTCACTCACTTCAGAGGATGATCTTATCCCCTTAGACAGGCTGAAATACACAGGAAGAGACAGCACCCAATATTTTAATATTTATTATTAACCATTTAATGCACTGTTTTACGAGGGGGAGGGGAGGGGGGGATGATTTGTAATGCCTAGTTCACATTAGTTGTGATGGAATTTTTTTAACTGAAATGTCCAGTGTCAGTTGCTCTTAGTAGATTAGGCTATTGTTCTCTTTGCTAAGACAAAATGGAGGAACCTAGCAAGCAGTGCATACTGTAACGTATAATTGTCACCTGGGGTGTAATGCTGCCGGAGCGCACCGGAACGACGCTCCATCAGTTTTTTTCTCCAAGTAAAGAAATATTGTCAGTTCGCATAATCCGGTTGAAATTTATATTTCTTAAGCGTTTGAAGATCCAATAATCACCTTTAAGCATATTTAATGCAAGAGAGACAATAAAAAATAAATGGAATGGTCAAAGCTGTCATATCAACATTCAAGGTGTTTTGATTGATTTACGACGCAAGAAAACATTCCACCTTAAAAGTTGCCAGCAGTTGTCGGCAGTAGTCTTTGAGTTTTTTCTCAGTCTATAGCTAGTTAACTGATGAAAAGGCAGCATGCGCGTGTCATCGATGCTCTCCGGTACTTAAACAAATAGCACTACACCCCTGATTGTCCCACCAAACCGCCTGAGAAGACTTTTTATGTTTTTTGCGACATGGGGGCAACCAAACAGGCTGTAAGCACAACTTTGACATATTGTCCCCTTGATGTTCTAGCAAACAGTTGCCTACAAACACATCCTGCAACATTATAATTTAATTTAAGTCCAATATTCACTCTTCTTTTAGATTTGTCTTTGGTCTCCACCAAATGGAAATGTCACAACAACCAGTTAGGTTCACCAACTAACTGTGTCTAACACCAAACCACTGGAGAAGTAATGTGTGTGGAAGTGGAGCAGTTATGCACTCTCTTCTTGTGTTGTGTCAGGAATGAGGCAAATCATGTAACAGTATCTAACAATAAATTAAATAAATTGTGGTAATGGCAAGAATCCTGAACTCTGTTACAAAAGCACTTTGGATTCAATACCACCAATAAATAAAATAAATAAATAAAAATATTTTTTAAAGGGTTGACACTGTAGTTTTAAACAAAAATGTAGTAGCAAGAGCAAACACTACATTTTGTTGGTCTTCAGCGGTGAATTAATAACATTTTTATTTATGTGTAATTTACAAATTGTAGTGTTCATCATGATGAAGACAATGTCACCCAGTGCAACACATTTTGCACTGGGTTGTGCAAGGATTTTTGGTTTTCGTATTTTGACAGGAATGGAGCTCTATGGCACAGAGGACTAACCTACAGTAAAACAGGCTTTGGCTTTAATACTTGTTAGTAGGAGCCGTTCGTTGTTGGTTTTGATCTTTTCATGAGGGTTTGTTAACACTAAGAAAAATAAAGAATCCCCCCAGCCTTGTCCTTTAGAACTAAAATGGTAAGCCCATAGATGTTGAGCACAACCGGCAGGCTTGGCTTTTGTTCAGTCCAGTCTTATTCAGGCCAGTGCTAACCTGACGTGTGGGAACACCCAAGGTCCCAACCTGTTCACACACAATCTGCAGTGGCACAATCCCATTACTCAGCCTGTTATTGGCCCTTTTCACACAGTGCAGTACAGCACTGGATCAGTCAGCCACAGCCATCCTTGCTCCCTCTCTGGGGAATAGACTGGCTGCTTGATTTTCTAAGGTGCTCGTCTCACACTCTCCCCTCCGTAACCCTTCATTGTCCTCAGTCCTCCATGCTCGCCGTCTATCTTCCCTCGATCTCTTCCTCCCTACTTCCTCGCTCATTCTCTCCCCTCCTCCGTTGTCCTTGCTCCACCTCAGTATCTCTCGTCCAGTCTCTCCTTCTCTCTCGCCGCTTGTCACGGTCCCGGCTCTTTCTCTGGACAACAGAAAACCTTATTTAGCAGTCTGCTCAGCACAGCCATGGCAAAGCTGCCAATTCACCTGCTTAGATTGCTGTATTCTCTACCCTGTCTCCAAAACCTATTGCAATTACAATCCCCGCATAAGTAAATGCACCTGGTACACAGTCATGTCTGATCAGCACCCTGTGAATGCTTTATTCTACATGGTTACACTACCAAAAAAATTAGATTTTTAAATGTAAAATTTAAATGTAAAAGCCATTACCTGATCTTGGTTATTGAATCTCTGTTTGAAAGAAGAGTGCACATTAGATGAAAGCAAAATCCCTGGTCAACATTTGAATGCCTGAGTGTTAGTGTCAGATTATAATTGTAATGCTATGCTGTGCTTTGCTTTGAAACCATTCAAGGCAGATGTGGAACAATATTTGATTCATCCAAGCAAGGGCCACCCAATGTCACGCATGTTTGCTTCACCAGATACATTTTTGTTGCACTGAATGACAATGTTTCTATATTTTGAAAAATTGCCTTTTTAACAGAACAGTGTGCAAAGTTTGTAAGACTAAAGTTTTCAGTTTATTTTTTTTATGCGACTCTATTGATTATGAGTCTGAACTGATGGGGGGGGGGGGGGTATGAAAGGAGTAAGCCTATAAAATGGAAGAAAAAGATAATTAAGATAATCACCGAACACCATAATGAATTCATGAGTTGACTTACAATAGCTACAGGTAGAACATCACAGAACAGCTTGTCTGCAGTGAAGATCTTATCCATTCTTCTGACTGATACTGTACCAGCTGACATGAGATGCATACTGTATGTCCTCTATTCTTGTCTATGTGCAGTGTAAGAGTGTCTAGATTTATTCCCAAACTCTGTTTCTGTAAAACAGCACCAAGGTTTGTGAGGAACTGCATCGCAGCCATATAACGTGAGACAATTTAGCTATAAAGACCCTTTAAAATAGAAAAAAATAGTTGAGGATATTTTTACAGGTGGGATTGATCTCACAACATTTTCAAAACAGCCCTTTCAGCACACTTAATGACTTTGAGATCCAACCAGATTCAATGAATAATTGAATGCGGCTGAGAATAATTCTAATCTCACAGTGATAGAAAAGGTGTTGAACATGAATGCCAGTTGATTGTAGGATTCAAAACCTTTCACAGCAAGCAGCTGCTTGTAATGCGTCAACAGGTTGAACAGAACCTGCCCACAGAATGTTTAACAAACTTGACCACAGCAAGCAGGATGGAGTTTTACTCAAGAAAAAGGTCTCAAATGTACTCAGATAGGTTTACAAATGAGGTCATACAAAGGTTTATGTTATATACAGATAAAGAAAACGACAATATTAGGGTATGTATGTGGTAAACACTGAACTAATACAGAGTTATTGATGAGTGACAGATTGAGTCTTTATACAAAACAGGGTTTGGGTTTAAATTCAATGAAAAAGACTAGGGTGTCTGTTTTGATCCAGAGGACATGGAGTGCATGCAGAATGTGAAGATTATGCCACGGTTAATTAAACTAGAAAAGTTTTATCATAATGGCTGTGCTAATTTTCCACCTGTGACTTTGGCCTCTGTGTTCTTAATTTGCTCTTTATGTTCTTAATCTTAAATTAGCCTGCTTGAGTATTTAAAAAAAAAAAACATATGAGATTAGTTTTGACCTGAGCACTTCCACATCAAATTCCAATATGTATTATTTGATTAAGAAGCCTCTAGCCATGTATAACGGCTGGTTTTGGAGCTCCTTGGTGTCAATCACAACAGGGAAATGTCAGAAACTTGTCAGGAAATGCTTTAATAAACTATGAGCAGAAGATTAATAAGTATTAGAGTGTTAGGAGCCTTGTTCTGAAGAGCATGATCATGGCATTCTTTTATTTTCAACAACCGCAGATGCATTTGTTTAAACATGAGGATGTTGGGTAGATTTATCTGACTGTTATATCACTTTAACTAACTCTCCATACTTAGGACGATAAAAGCTAATTTACAGCATCTCAACAAGGCTGCTAACAGCCAACAAGATAACAAATATGCTTCACACTCTTAAAAGCTTGTTACCAACATGTCAGAGAAAAGAAAAGGACCTTTAAATACTCTGTGATACATTTCATTTGCCTAAGGGAAAGAAACCCACTAATGTGCTCTGCAATAATGTGATGAGAGGAGAAATACTGTATGCAGACAGTGCATGGGTTTTCTGTGTGTGTGTGCGTGTGTGTGTATGAACTGTCAATTGTCTGAGCAATTGAGTCTGTCTTTATCGTCTGCTGTGATACCAAGCTGACCTTCATAGGGCTTGCTGGGAAACTGTGCAAATAGCTTGGGGCAACAGTCATCAGGATGCACACAAATTACAACGTCTGCGATTTCATTAGACTGTTTGTCGACCGGCCCTCGGAGGACAGAGACTCAACCAAAATTAAAGTTAAACAAAAACCCTCCACAACGTTCATTTTAAAATTCCAGAACTTTTGGCTAAACTCTTTAAAAAAGTTATTTTCTCAATCAGCTTCTTGTTATCAGTGGTGGAGAAAGGATTCCGATCTTTTACCACTACTACTACTAAGTTAAAGTACTAATATCACACTTTGAAAATACTCTGAGTGGGGAAAAAAGTGATGTCATATACTTCAATGCACCTATCAGGATTAAGCAACATTAGTATCAAAAGTGATGACAGTTATGTGATTGTTTGTTTATGTTACCATGCAGGCCACTGTCAATCAAATCTGTTAACTGTTAAAGTCTTAATCAATTATACCTCACAAGGCTTTTTGAACTTTCACTTTGAGTATTGCTTTGTAAATCATGGCTATTTAATATTATAAAGAAATACTTAAAGCTATAGTGCGTAGTTTCTGTCGCCCCCATGAGGAATTCTAAGTAATTACAAAACTGTTGGCGCATCCACATGATACAAGCCTTCCGTGATCGCGCACAATGCAGTCTACTGAACATAGCCATACTGAGAAATACAGAGTGCGTTGTGGCACTGATAGTCTTAAGTAGCTTTGTAGCAACTCATTTGGCAATGGCTTGAATGTAACAGAGGTTTGTTACAGTTTTTCTCCATTGGTTAGGCTCATTTCTTGAAACAGAAATGACATTCTCAAAACAACATGGACAAATCTCCAAACCACTTGGCAATTGTTCACAACAGAATTTAATTTTTCATTAATTTCATCAAATTGCAAATGTCTTAGTACATGTCTCAATGTCTCAGTACATCTTTGCAAATGATAAAGTACAGGTAGCCTACATTTAGTACAATTTCCAAGTGAATAGATCTTGTTGATCTAAACTGATTGTTGATTCTCAGTCTAATGGTTGTTCTCTCCAAAACGTGTCAGCGTCATTTCATTGTATAAGTCATCACATGCACAATAGTCTGTTCAATTGTCAAAATTAGTCAAGAACATAATATTGACCTTAGAATATTGAAAAATTGATTACAGCAATTGACAGTCAGGTGAAACTAGAACTTGTCTAACAAAAGAGGCGTTTCACACATCTCAGATGACCAATCAAACAGTATGTTTAGTTACCTGACAGGTGCTGTCCATGATTGTGAATGCTGCCATACATGTATATATAGAGCTTGACCATGCAGGACCCGTACAATTTCTGAACACGGAGGGACCTGGCCAAGTAAATGAACAAGGGCAACTGCCTGCTCAAGGAAGAGGAAGACGAAGAGGAGGAGGAGTAAGGGTGCGTGGTGGAATAGGGGGAAGAGGCCGAGGAGCACGAAGACACCATGCTGTCCCGGATGAAATTGTGGAATACTATGGAATAGTTTATTTTCTACATTAATGATGATACAGTTTACAGTAGTATTCCAGTCATGCATTAGAATTTTGGTAAAGTTACTGTAAGTAAAACAATACAATTACATTGGTAACTCATTCTGTAAGGAATACATAAGGTATACATTACGAATGGAGTGTTGTCCTTTGAATTCTATGTCTAGGATTGGACGACAACCTTGCCTGGGTGGCAGAGGAAAACTTCTCAATGAACAACAAGAACAAGAAATATGTAACATGGTGATTGCAAATAATGCCATCACATTGATGACAGATCCATGCTGCAATCCTACAAGACAATGCCATATTCCAAAATGTCAAATATATAAGCATCAATAGACTGGATATTGAAGAAGCATCAGATGACAATGAAGCAAATTTACAGGGTACCATTTGAGAGGAACTCTGATAGAGTGAAAGAGCTGCGGTACCAGTATGTACATGTAAGTCAGTTACTGGTTGTCCATCATTATAACCTTTTTTCATTATAACCGTGTGAATAAAAATGGTTACAATTTCCTTGGGTTGAGTGCAATGTGTGATATCAAACCATGGAGGCTACTCTTACCCTCAAATCCTATTTCTTTTTCAGTTTTATACACAATTGTATTCTGTTAGCTAGACAAAAACAGTACACTAACCATTGTCAATGAAGGACTGGGCTAAGACTGAAAGGTGGACATAAGGGGTATTTCAATGGTCCTCTGCCCTAGTGACAAAACACCTAAACATTTTGACTTGCAGTGCTTACACAATGCCAAAGGGATGAAGCATGTTGGGGGCAATGACTATTTAAATGAGTAAGAAATTTAGTTTTGACACATGAGTGAACTGTTGCTTTTGCAGGTGAACCATGGTATTGTGCTGAACCATCCAGATTATTTTGGCAAAAGCACCAAGAGTGTTGAGAATGTCTGGTCTGTTTCAAGAAATGAGCCAAAGCAATTGAGAAGGATCTTTGCCATTTTGGTGGCACTGACTCTTTATATGGGAAAGGAATTTAGTTTTGAAGCATGAGTGAACAGTTTTGGGAGAGATATGAGCTTTTGCAAGCTGTGAGCTCTAGTGTTGTGCTGAACTGTAAGACTGTTTTGCCAAATGATCTTAGAGTTTTGAGAATGTAATTTCTGTTTCAAGAAATGAGCCAAACCAATGGAGAAAAACTGTAATATCCAAAAGTTGCGACTAAAGCTTAAGTTGACAGGGGCTTCAAAAAATATTCTATTCAAATTGCGATGGGTCAAATTAGTTCAAGTGGCCAGTTACATCAATTAGATTGCCATTTTAAATTTGGTAAACTCTGAAAGTGAAAGCAGCTGGTGTCAGATAACTCCTGTAGGACAGTGTACTAATTATATACAGGGCACTCAGGCTTGATAAACTGACAGACTGATAGGAATGAAAAGAGCCACCTGAAGACAGTTTGATTCACAGATCACAAGGAGAGATGGGGTTAGAGAGGGAAAGGGAGGAGGTGAGGGACACACACACAGAGAACACACTGAGGAATATGTTGTGAAAGGGAAAGGAAGAACAGGTTGACATAACACAGCGAGATGGCAGTGATGATCGAGCCATGGAAAGAAAACGCCAGCATCCGCATCAGTGTGATACTACTAATGAGGTGGCTCTGTGTTGTTCTGGTGTTTCAGCCTCTACGTTGTTGTCACCTCGGTCGCCGTTGATCGCTTTGGGCAAGCAGTCATGAAGTATGTTGAAATATACATTGCTCTGCAGCTAGGTGAGGGTACAGGTGTGGAAATTAGCCGTTCGGTCCAAAGGGGGCCCGCTCGCTGTTACCTTGGAAACCAGCTCTGGTCTGTGGAATTACTTTGTTCTGTGTTGCCTACCTGAAAGTTCCCACTATGACAGGTGAGGAAGCTTATGAGGTGAAGGTGGAAAGGATTAGAGTTGTGAACTGCTCTTTCCATCAATTCTGGCCATGACTATTTTGGATTCCAAAACTATTCTGTAGCACTGCATGCTCAAATCATGTCAATGAATCCTCAAACAAATCTCAAATTTTGCAGCATATGATCAACTTCTGAGCTTACTTACCACTGACATTGCATGCAGAAAGTGTCACATTACCCCACAGCAGTGGACTTGTTAAGAATTTCACTGTTATTGAGTTGTTTCTCCACTTCTTTTTTCATTCCTCCCAATTGTTGAGGCTGAGGTTGAGGCTATGGTTTCATTTTCTTTTCTCATTCTTCTCCCTTCGCAAAATGGATCGGAAGTGGATGATACTAGTGTGTGCTTTCATTTCCTCCCCGTAGAAAGCCCCGGTGGAAGATTACTAGTCTTTCTGTACTCCGTAGAGTTCAGGTAGAATATGCTTTGTGCTTCATCCAACAGGGAGTGTGAACCCTCAGATAACTTTTGACAATATTTACAGTTTCCATTATGGGCATTTACACTCATTTAACACAGCATATAACAAGCAGAATGCAAGTCGGACAAACAAGAGTTTATGCCTGGATGGATACTATCTTCTTCTTTTTTTACATTAAAAGATGAAATGTATTGTCCCTGTCCAAGGTTCTGACAAACATGACTTTTATACATGAGGCTTAAGGGATGGCAGTCACAATAGGTCAACCAATCCATCTGTGGTCAACTACTCTCTTAATGAAAAGCTCTGATGTAAAGCTAATAAGGTGAGGTAAATAAATGAAGTAAGTAATTAATTAATTATTAAGAGATTCTTTGGGGCAGCAAAATGTGAAAGTTGGTTCAATCCAGCCAAAAAGATTTCAATTTGAATTTGAATTTTATTTATAGTATCAAATCATAACAAGAGTTATCTCAAGACACTTTACAGATAGAGTAGGTCTAGCCCACCCTCTATAATTTAAAAAGACAACAATTTCCCATGAGCAAGCATTTGGTGTGACTGTGGCGAGGAATAAGGATATAGATAAACTCAACTTAAATAGAACATCATTTCATGTGCTTGGAGTTGAGTTTTAATTTCCTGTTGCTAACGTCTTCGGGCATTTGTGTATGTTTTTGTACCATCATAACTCCGCTGGAGACACTTTTGGCATAGCCTCGTGAACCTTTGATCTTAGAGGAGAAAAGTGCCTTTAATCTTGATGCAACTGTGCTTGACGAGTCGCGTCCCCAGGGTTCCTGGTGAGCACTGCGAATGACTGAGTGGCAGTAAAGCCAGTGTCATCAGTGCAGATCCAAGCTCACTGATTCCTGGTCTTATAATACTCCACACTGCAAGGCCTCAGCTGTGCCTGTTTCTCCCTCTCATCTTGTCCATCTGTGTCTGGGACCACGAGGGCACTCCAGTCCTCTACCTAGCTCCCTCTCCATCGCTCTCTCCATCTCCACATCCTCCCTCTATTAGAGCTGAGCCTAAATAAAGATGAGCTCGTTCTCTGAGTATTTTTTTAGGGAAGTATTTGAATTCAGGAGAGACATGCAAGAGTGGAAAAAACCGAAATCTTATTTTTGCGTCTACACATAATGTTGTTTAGGTGAACTAACTCAATAAGAGAAACATTTATTGACAACAAGAATGTCCTCAAGGACCCCAAAAAAGTCCCTTTTGTGGGAGTCACTTACATTTCAAAGCATTATCAACGAGCCATTGTTCGGGTAACCAACCACTTTAGTTCAGGCTATAACAGGTTATCATTGGAGATTTTGAGCTTTGGCTGACTCGGCAAGAGAGAAAAAGGTTAGTACAAGAGGATTCTGACAAAGACGCACTGCAGCTTGATTTTTCGGCTGGCTTATCACAAAAGAAGAAGAAAAAAGTCCCAGCTTTACAATTTTTTCTCAGGTAAACTCAGACATATCAGAATAGTTAACTCGTTAAAGGCAGGATATTCTCTAAAATATATTTACTTACTTTATGTCTCTGCTAGTAGATTAAGAAGGTATTCTTTATCATGAATGTATAGTACAGTTTATACTTTGTGTCATCTTTGTGCTTTGATTTCAGTGACAGTGAAACTGTTAAAAAAGAAATGAAACAATAAACAGAATAAGAACGAGAGCCTGCTTTTCCACCCACACATCACTCACTTCCACTTCTGCAGATCAAATATTCATATGACTATAGTTCAAATATTTGATTGGCTTGAAAAGCATCCTGTTTTTTTAATTCAAATTTTAAATCTCCTCCTCTGTAACTGGAGCATGATTCAAGAACTCACATCTCTTTATTATTGAAATGAACTCCCACATCATTAGTATGTAAAGACATGATTCACATTTGAAGTGCTCACCTCTGCTCATTAAGCACACTCACTCATTCATTAATTACTCACCCGCAGGGCTTGTTCTGAACGTGACCAATGTTAAGAACAGATACAGCAGAGTAATCTTTTTAACAGTTTCTCTACATGGATACCTATCCGTGCTGTGTGATAGTTGAACTGGCATTATGCGACTTGGCTTCATTGATGCATAACTTTTCAAGTGTCCATGGTAATTACATTCAATGAACTGGGTGCTGTACACTGTAATGAGAAATGTTGCCTCATATCTCCCTAATATTCGCCTTCAAGGTGATCAATATCGTACTTTTGTTTGCAAAAAGCAAACTATGTGGTTTCATTATTGAAGGGCATAGGCAGCCAAAAGCAAATTATGGACTTGAACTTTATTAAAATGTAGTTCTTTAAACATAATTTTAAGGTGCTTATTGGAATTCCATCTTTACCTTTGGGATAATGCTGATTATAGATGTATTGCTTGGAAACTGAGGTCACTGACTCCAGGATTGGTTGCACCAGCCATTCATAAATCTAAATTTCAAACCATCAGGTTGCACCAATAAAACTTTAACTTTACTGTTAACAAACAATGAAATGATAGTTAATAATGTTACGGTTAGGGTTATTAGTAATTATTAGTATTGCTATAATGTATGTTGTTTATTGTTGCACACATAACATTTTATACATTAGGTCTAGTAAGTATTTGTTAACAATTACCAAATTATTCGTAAACTTTTAAGAAACAATTTGTAATCAGTTGATAAACATGATTTGGATGGCTATTATAAAGTTGCAACTGACGATTATCATACTTTGTTAATGGTTTATAAATACTTTGTAAAGCATCTATAAACAGTATTTAGATTTAGCTATTTTCAGTGCACAAATGAGCAAATAAACATCTTTTTTATAGATCAGCAAAAAAAGATTTAATTGGGCCAAATTAATGTTACTTTATGCTTTATAAACCACTTATTAATAATTAACTGATTATTATAAACTATAGTAGCAACTTTATGTTAGCCATCAAAATAATGTTTATAGATTGTTTACAAAACAACTATTAACCATTAAGAAAGTATTAACTATATAAATTTCTTATTTAAATTAATTCTTTAATATAACACTAAACTGATAAAATAACATGAATTATAACATTACTAATAAATAGTAAACATTCTAAATCAGCATTTCATTGAAGTACAGCGAAATACCAATTATCTAAAGGTTAATTAACTAATTAACTACCAATTTACCGTTTATTAATGATGGTTATGATTAAGTCATACCAAGTAATGTGTAAATCGGTTGCTATAGGAAATTAATGTTCTGTAGCGCCGTCCAATCAAAAGCAATCAACTATGCAAACTGTACCCGACTGACAGACACACTTCTCCCGCTTAGAATTACGGAAGGAACAGCTAATAACACAACAACCTCACCGTCCTCTCCACCTGACGGAAAGACACACTTCCTCGGCTTAGAATTATGGTAGGAACTGCTAAAAACAACTCTACCTTGCCGTCCTCTCCACCTGACTGAACACACTTTATTGGCTTACGGCAATAATCGCTAAAAACACTGCAAACTCACGGTACTCTCCTCCCAATTTACAGCCCCCCTCTCTTGGCTTAAAATAACTCACCGTTGTCGGCTACGGCCGCTGAACAGGCTACACATTACTTTGTGGCACTTAGGCCTTTTTTTGGCTGTTATGCAGTTTATGAACATTTAATCTACTTGTGGTTGTTTTAAAATCAACATACATCGTCATCTAGAAAACCGATCCTGGTGCGTCGAGCTTCTTGTTTTAACAGACATTTTGATTATGCATGTATTGCTAATAATATATCATTTACATTGGTTGCACTATACAAATAACCTTTTAGATTATATACACGCATTCACAGATATTTAGATAGGCCTACTTTTTTCATCGCTGTTTTTTGGAGTTCGCTGTGCAGTAGGCCCTATGTTGGGATATAGTTTGTATGCACCATCAGCTCAGCTGTACTTCATGGAGGGGAGGGGCGAGTGAGTTTTTAAAAGGAGACAGAGGTAGAGTGGTCTGCACAATACAGAACCTGTGTAACTTTAGACTCTACGTGGACCGTGACATAAAATGCCCGTCCCTTGTAGCCGTGAGGAGGTCCTTTTGGGTTCTAAGCTGTCTCCATCTTTCAAATACATCTCCAATATTTACCCAGGGTTTGTTATGTCTCTGGTCACGCAACTGTTAGAAACATGTCAGGGTTTTTTATAGGTTTATCTCCGTTGATCCTTTTTGTTTGTTTGCTGCTTTCATGGCTGTCCTAATGTTACAGCTGTAGCGCGCTGGGTTCACGTTTTTAGAGGTATATCTGGCAACCCGGCCTGGCTGTTGAGTGAAAACTGGGTAGTTGATAACAACACACAGGCCAAAACACAAACAGAAATTCCGTCACGGAACGTAAATTTCAGAAAACATAGTATTTCAACTTAGCATGGTTCCCTAATATATTGGGGTCATTTTTGGATTTATTACAGTAAATATATTACATATTGGACCTTTAACTACTCCTTTGTAAATGGTTTAACTTTTCTGATGCATATTGCACATGGAGAAAGTTAATAGGCTATTATTCATTGTTTAAAATGAGGGGGAAATATCCAATTATGTAACCAAACTGAGGCTATGTAGCATTTTAGTCTGGAGGTATTAGCATTAGCAACACTTTAAAATTGGAAGGATATTGAGTTGTGTGGTGAAATGGATTTTTACAACTTTCCCAGATAACATTCATTAAGAAAAAATCATTTTGATCAAATGTTAGGTCATATGTGGGACCATATTCCATTTTACCTCTTTTAATCTCCAGTCTTAACGGTTCATGTTCATTCACAGTTTATTAGATTTGGAAAAAAAGAAAAATGCAATGTGGTGCAACCCATTTCAAGTAAGTGATAGGTAAATCTGCACTCAGTAAACACTTATGTTATAACTAGGCTGAGTCTGAACTTATGAAAAGTATTGTGCGACCAGCTCCAGACACCGAAAACTCCCAAAATGTCAAAGGATTAATTAACAACAATGAGTGCCTCACTACTCTCGTCTCAATGTCTGGATGGAGCAGTAATGTATTTAAAGGACATGCCCTGCCACTAAACCACTGCAAATTATTTTTCTTGCTGGGTCATAGGGATGGAGAGTGGGTGGGGGAGAGGGAGGGTCATTATGCTCAAAGTAATGAAGGGATCTGCGCTAATGTTCTTTTGTTGAAGCGTTACATTTTACCTCTTCCTCCTCTGGGACGCTATTCAGGCCCATCAATGAGGTTGGTAATTTCTAGGTAATGTCCTAATTGTCTTTCTTTTTGTCTGCTTTTTATCAGAGGCATACAGTCTCTGTTGCTTGACTGGATTTTTGCCAGTGGCGTAAGGTCCATTACGTGTTGATCATGGCATTTAAATGCATCATTTGTTGGAGTTATGTACATAATGTGTTTAAATGAGGTCATTTAAGTCTGTCTGCCATTGAAAGGTAATTCTAGATGTCCCTTAGATAGCTGATAGATGTTCTGAGTAAATTATCAACACAGGGACCAAATAATGGTTGTTTTGGATATGCTTGGTGTGATCCCACCAGCTGAGGGATTTCCCTCATTTATAGCTCTGTAATGGCAAATGTTCCTGGCGTTCACTGCTGCTCTTTAGTGGGCAAGGCCAATGTTTATCACCACTACCATCATAATTCTGAATAATCACCTTTGTACTCCATTTTTATGTTGGCTAGTAAAAGCTCAAATTGGATAATATCTGGTTATTGAGGAGGATGGGTATACTACTGTAGCCTCATAAGCAGTACAAACCCTGATCTATCGGCATATTGTGGAAAAGAGCACCAAATCAAATGTGGCTCAATCAGACATTTGTCACATCTGATTAATTGAGAAAAACTAATGACTTGGTATTTGTAATACACCTTACACATAGACTATATGTGCATGATTTGATTTGATGGCTTTAGAAAGCCTCTCATGTTTGGTTGCATGGCTGTGTGATCACAATGATTAAATGCATGGTGTATGTATGAATCAGATATCGGAGTGGCCAGGGAAGACTGAAATAATGAACTGACTGCAGCATCAATTAGCAACAGCCATGAGGCAGTCTCAGATAATGCTTAGCAATGCACTCTGAAAAGTCAGCCAAACTAATGGAACTGAGCTCTGTCTCTGTGTGTGTGTGTGTGTGTGTGTGTGTGTGTGTGTGTGTGTGTGATTGAAAATGAAACAATAAAATGAACTCTGAAAAGAGTTACATCTGACTGAATTCTGACTAAATTTCAGAAGCAGAACTGAAAGAAATATTTTTCTTTTAGTAAATGGGTCTGTAACTTGATGGATTTCACAGCTTGTGAGCAACACCTAAAGAATACTTTTTCAGGTAACTAACGATAACTGTCATTCTCACGTCAAAGGTATGAAGCATAAAAAAAAAAAAAAAAAAAAGGTATGAAGCATGTAATGAAATTCATGGTGTGTCTGCAAGGTCATGGCAACGAGGATGTGAGGACTAACAGATTAAAAGCATCATTTTGCTGACCCTCCAGGAGCCTTCAAGGTGAGCTGCAATGACTTGTGCGCATTCTCTTTGGATGCTAAAATTGCTCATTTTCTAAATGTTGCTACGCTGTGTTGCTGCATGTAATGACCAGTTAGTTCAGAATAAAGCTGTGGCCTTCAGGATGGTTCCAGAATTCCGAGCTTTAAAGCTTAAAGTTCACCGTTTTCGGGGCCCTTTGTTAGGAAATACACAAGAAAATAAGATTTTTACTGAACTGCTTAAATTCCAGTAAATACCACTTAGCAGTAAAAAAATGATACCCCTGATTACTGTTACATTTTCACTGCAGCATTTCCCCCACAGGAATCCTACCGGGATCAAGCAACAGTGAATTCTCAAGGCAGCACAACTGGTAATGCTGGGACTTTTAGCTACATCTGCCTGTGAATTTCACTTTAAGGTGTATTTATTTAGGGATTTGATGTTAAAAAGCTTCTAAAACACCAGTGAAATCCGATTAGAAACTATATCACTGCAGTAAATCATCTTGTGAAAGGATGAACACCCCATCTCTTTTTCCAATCTCAATTCTTTTTAGAAGACAATTGTAGGCACAATAAAACCTGCTCTTTGATGGGAGAATCACATCCATTTTATCTCCCCGTGCTGCTGCAATTGCACTGTTACCAACAAAAGTTATTTTCTCCTTCAGCTCCAAACTACTTCTGTTCAATATAATATCCAATTAACTAACTCTTGCTCTCCTCTGCAGTCAATGAAGAGAATGTGGCCACAGGCCAACTGCATTGTTGCCTTGCTGGCTCTTGTTGACTAAGATTAATCAGAGGATTTTCTTGCACCAGCACAAGGAGCAGTGGCAAAAGGAAGGTGGGACAGCGACTGGTGTTGTTCACTGCGAGCAGGCCGACAGGAAACAGACTATAAGTGGCAGGGTAGGTTGGCGGTGGGTGTGTGGCTGAGCCTGACACCCTTTATCAGACAACAGCACTGAGCTGCCGACTGACACAGCACTAATCACACATTGTCGACTGGCAGTAAAAGAATAGGCTAAAGCCCAGGCTGGATTCACTCAGCCAGCCAAATGACAGCCTGGCAGAGAGGAAATAACTGCTTTTTAGATCAGTATCACTCATATCAGTCGATAAACACTATGGGTTTTCACCTGCACCCACGCCATTGGATTCTCTACTGCACAATAAAGGGACCTTTAAGCTGCTTGGTTCAAGATGGGTTTTTTTGTTGACTGTTGGCAAGCAGCTGAAATAAGGAAAAACAAGTCATAACCTACCATGAGGCCAGATGACAGCTGAAGTTGAATCTCTGTCAGGTGTCAGATTCCATGATACTGTCAAAGCCCACAGGTGTGTAAAAGACTGGGCAAAATGACCAAACTAGATCTGCTAGTCATACAAAATGGTGCTGGACCGGCATCAAATGTGTCGACTGAGAAAGACATTTTAGAGCAGATGTTTACATTTGGTAAAACACTCCTCTTCTCCTCACATTTAATTTGAGCATTATACAGTTATTTTGGCCACTTGGCACCAGCAGAATCAAGTTGTTACAATAACATTGACAAACTGACAGCATCTCTTATTTTAAGTTAATATAGCGAACATGTTAGCAAAGTTGCTTATTTTTACATCCAGTAGTTACTTAGCAACATTATCATTCATTTGGAGACATTTTCTCCAGCCACCGGACGAATGTAATATTTGTCTGACACTTTAGTTGGTCCTTTTAGACATTTTCATTGTATGACTGTACACACAATCCAGTCAATCTTGTCAGTCAATATTGAGACTAAGATGTCACCTTTCCCCTTCTGATTCGTGTTAAGATTGATTTAAAGTCTGAGATCACTGACCTTCATGTCAGGGTCAGTGAAGATGTAACTGTTGAAGGACACACTTGAAAATGTGATCAGCACTGGGAAACCACAGAGCAGCTAATTCACAACCCTGCACTTAACCTGTGATGCTCTCTGCGTGGGCTACTTCTCAGAAAGAAAAAAAAAAAGTCCATTTTCCCTTTTCAAATCTGTATTGGAGACACGGTGCCCACGTCCTTGTCCTGAAAGGAAAATGGTGGAATTGAGGCTTTTTAATATATATCCTCCTATAATCTTTTCCGAGCTATTGAACTCTTGAGTTGTTGAAAATCGAATGAACGAGTCTTGCATAATTTAATTTGCTTGAAATTCTGTCACATATACAGTACAAAGGACATCCCTATTTCTTTAAGGAGTGTACTTGACAGTTTGTGTTAGATATAATAACTACAAGCTTATAACAGACCATCAGTCACTGGACCAATTATCTTTGCATCATTTTTGATCCCAAATTATACAACGGTAAATGGGATGTGAATAATAGTACACGTGCACTTAGGCAAACTTCCTAAACTGCTACACAGGATGTGGACAGCATGTGGAGATTTTCCACTTTCTCCAGTGTAAAGTGGTTCCTGTTTATATAACAAGGCTAGCTGTCCAGTTGCAGTGAGCCTGAAGGCATCAGATATGCTCCCTTTTTGTGCACAGACTATGTCAAATTAGCACTGTGACAGAATAACCAAGTCCTTTTAAAATGGTGAAAGATTGAGAGTTTTCTCCATACTGAGTATATGGATCAGGTGCCACACCAAATGCAGTGAGACAAGCCTCCAAACGGCACTCCCAGACAATTTCTAGAGGACCTAGAGTGGGAATACGCGCAAGGAATTTTCAGCTCTGAAAATTGTGTGGGAATTTATTCTTTATTATCCTAAGGTAAGCAATATGGAAAATGCTGACACTTTGAGAAAATGTACAACTGTTAGGCCTTGGCCCGTGCCACTTTGGCACAGGCTTTAGAGTGCATCAACCTGATTTTCTCTAAATCACGCTATACCTGCAGGCAATCATGCCTCTACAAAAGCCTGTTATGGCTGCTAAAAGCTTACTCTCTATCACACTCCTGCAATAACAGGTTTGCAGTTGGGTGTAGCATCACCCTGCGGATGGATTGGAAAAAATTTAATTAAAATGTTGTAGAAGGGGGTAAAAGTGTGATTGTGATTGCCTGCTCTTTTTATTGATGGGCATGTGATCATAACTGTTGCTGGTCAGGATCTCACCATGAGATTCAGTTAGGAATACGTGCATATGTGTCCTGCTGGTTTGATTTACACAGCACTAGTCATGCATAATACTGTGTTATGTGTGGTTCAGGTCACAGGTGGAGGCAGCAAATCATTGTGCCAAAATAATGTGATTGAATGTCAGTGGGCTTGCTGCTTCCCTCAAAGGAAATAAATGGACACCAAATGACAAGGTTCAGGGTCCAGGCATCAACATTTTTTATGGTCAAAATCTGTGTGGAAATGAAAAATAAAGCTGAAGGTGAAAACGACAATTTAATTACAAATAACAAATAAATAAAAGAGTTTCTATTCATTGTTTAAATTTGATGTAAATTGTCTTCCCAAGCTCGGAGATGATGTGGTAGGTTCTACCGCTGAATGCTCAGTGACAGCTTCTTTGTGTGCCTCTCGGACAGTTTGCACCTGTATTAACAGTGTGAAACGCATATTTAGAAAAGCACGTAAAAGTTTCATTTGTTCAACATCAGTGCACTCGAAATGTTAAAAGCCAGTGCCGTGCAATGTAGTTATTTTTGCTTCAAACAGAGGAGAGATCAGAAAAATGACTCCCACTGAGTGACTGTACATGTTGCTGCTTATATGGTAAAGTCTGATGATAGTCAAAAATACATAATAAGCTGAGGGAGAAAGAAAAATGAATCAAAAATGAAAGAGGGAGCATTGATCAAATTTTTACACTATGTACATAATTGAACATTGCTTAGCATGAAGCCCATGGAAGCATTTCACGCTGTGCATTGCAACACTAGGAATATCTTACACTGTTACCCCGATAAAGCAGCTGTATTAACACTTTAGTATCATCACTGACAGTTTCCTCTTTGAGTGGTCTCCAGTGAAATCAGGCATACAACAGCGCCGCATTCTTTTATACAAACTCTGAATAACCATTGACTGGATAGTGCGAATACATTGTCAGACAGATGTTGAGGAATCAAGTGAACTCAGAATGCCCCAGAGTTGATCCAGGAAGTCGTATATGTAAGATGGACTCCACCGGGGAAAAGGAAACCTAGATGCCGAACAAAAATTTGGTGCAGGACAAAACAACGGAGCTGGCAGAGATAAATCTTTTATCTTTTATGGGTTGAGCCCCACCATGTATCCCAGGAACAGAACAAAAGGCAAGCAGTGGTCAAAGGCTTATGTCCCACTGGAGATAGAAGAAAAATAAGATGTTTTAAAGTCGGAAACAAGACAAAAAAAAAAAAAAAAAAAAAAAAAAAAAAGGATACAAAGAAGGTACCAGTAATAAAGAAAAAAACGTCCTGTCATTTCCCATATTTCCAAAGTAAAAGGATGTTTAGTGCATTAGTCCTACTGTTGCACAGCTTGCAAATAAAGACACTTAAATTAGGTGCTGGTTTTCCCTGCGAATGCCTGTGTGAAACAGGCAGGCTACATCAAACCTGGAGTGAGGAGGAAGTGAATGAATAAGTGAAATGAATGTTAATGTTTACCTGCGAGAAAGAAATATTCAAATGCACATCAGTCATTCTAGGGACACAAGCTGAGACCCAGGCGTGGAGTGCATGATTGAACATCAAAGGGGAGGGTGCTACCAGCATTTATCTTTGAGATTCACAGCTGGGAGATAAGGTGCTCCTTAATTGTGGATCTGTCTATTGTAGGTCACAAGCATCCCATCAATCACTGTGCCCAGGGTAACCTCGCACCTCCAGACTTAAAAGAACAGAGGGAAGCTGATCATGAATTATAATAAATATGATAAGCCAGCAAAAAAAAAGTTTCAAGGTTTCAACAAAGAGGCATGAGGAGAAACTGGAGGTCACAAACTACAAGTGTGGTCACTACACTGTCCTTACTGATACACAGCTGGTGATGTACAACTGAAGGGCTCCTGTTGCACAAGCAGCAGGTCAACACTGTAGTCTCTAAAACTCTGGGGTACAGAATCTGTATGAGATCGACCCCTATCCAGGTGATGTCACAGACTTCATAGTCTACTGTATATCCTTCTGTTAACTGCTCCTCAGATCTCTGCAGGGTAAATTGAGACAGCTAGCTAGATTATCTGTCCAGTCTGAGTTTTCTCTCGCACGACTATTTTTGCAGCGGTTGTGTGCGGAGTTTAGCACCGCCCATGGCAATTCTGATTGGTTTAAAGAAATGCCATTAAACCAGAGCACGTTTTCCTCCCATCCCCGAATGCTATGTGGAGTAGCCAGACCCTCCTCCAGTGTGCTTTGGAGGAGGGTCTGGCAAAGTGAGACTACAGACTTCAAGACTACTGCATAGATATTAGTTTGATCCAGTTTATTCGTAATAATAATTGTATACAACTGGGACGCCGTCTGCACTTTTAAACCTGCAAAATTCATTTTTTTAATCCAATTGGGGGCAGCAGAAACAAGCGGTGAACAAATCCTTGACATACCTTTGAAGTTGACACGGTGAACTTGTTAGCAACAGTTGCCTATCTATCTTCACACCTTGCAGATACAGAGCAACATTAGCTTTCATTTGGAGTTGTGTCTCTGTCCACAGTCCAATATTAACTCCCCTTTCAGCTCCGTTTTTGTCTCCACCAACTCGTGAAGGAAATCTTTGGCTGCTAAATGCTCCACTATGTTCACCAGCTAGTTGAAAACTTTCTCTGTCTGCCATTTGGTTCTGGGCCTGCAAACAATTCTGTTGAGAGTGAACAAGAACAGTAAAGTTACAGGCTGGAAAACCAAAATAATAAGCCTGCCACCTGCTTCCAGTCTTTATGCTAAGCTAAGCTAATTGGTTCCAGGCTGTACCTCCGTATTTACTGTACAGGCATAAGAGCGGTATTGATCTTTTCATCTAACACCATATTTATCAAAATTTCAAACTATTCCTTTAAAATAGAATACAAGAGCATGCCACACTAAAATCCACGACAACTTGCGCATGGGCCAGGAAAGGTTGAATAGAGTTTATAAGAAACCAATATGCATAAGGTCCTCAACGTATACCAGCAAATACCCTTGAATCACAAACAAACAAATATATAACGCATTAAATAAATGGACCACAAGGCAGTTATTTTACAAATCCATCTTGACCTGAAAAATCAAGACGTCAATAAAAACACAATCTCTTGTGTGTAACAGCCAAGGCCAAATCTGAGTATCAATAGAAGAGAGACAAAGCCCAGCAGAAGATTACACGCATCATGTGATTGATCTTCAGCAGGAGGACATCCAGTACATTTGTTTTAGTGGCTTGGGGATAAGACGAGACATAAGTGATGGAGTGGGATGACAACAATGCACCATAGCCTTGCCTGAAGCCCACGGATGCATGTGACAGACAGGGTATCATGCACCGAAACCCTTCTTGAAAGGCTTCTGTTGCTGCTGTTGTGGGGATTAAACCAGACTCATAATGGCCTGTGGGATTTGTGCCACTGACGGTTGACAGCCGTCGAATTGGGTGGCAGGCAGAAACCAACTGCAACTAGAACACCACATCTATACAGTTGCCAATCACAGTGCAGATCTATTGACCATCGAGAAAAAGGAGAGATGAGGAAAATATAGAACCGCTTCAATGCCAGGTAGAGCGTTATGTGAAGAAATGTGTTCACACGTTGGGTTGTTCTGACTTGTGTGAATAATCCCATACATGTTAAATTCCCCAACCATCCCCACACCTCTTCTTACAACTGCCTTCCTTTCTGCTCTCGTTTTGGGGATTTGCAAGATTATTTTTCCACGGGAACTACTTTACATCCTCAACAGCTACTCCATACAGGATCCACAGTTGCCATGGCAATATCTGTGGCAGTAATACAAGAAAGAGTCAGAGAGCAAAAAAAGAGGAAAAGTATTCAGAGTTGACAGGGAAATAACTGGTTTCATTATATTCAGCCAGCTGATTCTCTCTATCACCAACGACAGGGCAACGGCAGGCACCCTGAAAGAGCTTGTGTTTGTGTTTGAGCGGTAATAAATTACTGCTGGGGTCAGGGCTGTGCAGGCCGCACTCCCTGATTAAATGAGACCAAACTTATATCCCTCTGACATCTCCCAGCCTCCTTCTCAGGAATCTGAAGGTGCAGAGACAAATCCCATAATCCTAATTAAGTATTTCTTCCTATTGCAGCGTACAAAACGCCTGGCTGTTTACACAGCTAAAGCCCTCATTCGATTCCCATGCTCAGTTCAAACACATAGTTTAGGGTAATCTCTGCAAATGCTGAAGAGAAAAGTGACATCACAGAAAGTGATAAAAATAATAATAATTGTGAGTGCAAATAAAATCACTTTTGGAGGAAGAGGTGGAAAGTTTAATCGCAAGTATTGCGTCAGCAGACCACAGACTCAGCTTGTGCACGGTGGGTGAAAAAGTATTTGAGAATGTCATTCTCATTTTCAACCAACCCACAGTAGTCTCACGGTCAATTGAGCAGGATAGTGTGGGAGAGCAAATCACAGATGCAAATGGCGCTGCGGGTTTCTGTGTGCTTCTTTCTTCCAAACGGTTTAACATTTCAAAACAAGTTTAAGAAAACAAAGACACACTGCACTTCTGAATCCACATCAATACCACGAGTGGTAACAAAACGTGAAGTGTCTGGACACATGGAGGGACATAAGTGTGTTTCAACAGAATCCCTCTATTGCATATATAGAGCCTGCACTCAATATGGCATAATGAATGTACTCCAAAGAATATCTCTTTCACTTCTGTTCACTGGCAACTAACATAAATAACATAAATGGATAAGAATATCCTGTAACCCCCTATTTAGCATTCATAAAACTATAAACGATAAGTAAATTATAACAAACTATATGAAGGCAAATATAATATTTGAAAGCATCCCTTCTTTGACAAATGTGTTTTGCTTATTGTTACTTCACTTAGATGTCTGAGCTTCACTATGCAGTTTGTCACTAGAAGGCTGTTTTCACATTCATCTGCTGAAGAGGGAACTTTCTCTGTGCTCACCTTTAATCTGAGTTTAAGACAGGGATTTATAAACAGGATTTTGTGACATTGCGTTACAATTAACCAATCGTGGTCCGATATGCAGCTTACAGAAGTGTGATGGGTAAAACAGGAACCACATCTTGAGAATCGACTTTTTCAGTAGACATCTTGTGTCCAGCAATTAAAACTTTGAAACAAAAAAATATTTGCCCATTCATAGATTGTGGAGTTTTTATTAAGGTGGAATAAATAGATAGGTTATGAATTTTTAACCAATAAAAGCATGTATTAAACTTGCCTGTGAATCATTTGCATGCGTAAAAAATATTAATGTTTTATCACACACTGTAAGGAATATGGAGTTTTCATGTATTCATGACATTTAATTATGATTATAGGTTCACTATGCTGTGTTATTAATCATCCGTTAACTGTTTTTACACCAGTTGCAAATGCTTCAAAGGAAGTTATAAACGGCCTTACATCGTAGTGCAATACGTAAGCTATTTGGGTTGTGCATTATGTCAGTGCAGTGGGTTCAATTCCCACTGCGATACATCAACCAATGTGTCCCTGAGCAAGACACTTAAGCCATAGTTGCTCCAGAGGCGTGTGACCTCTGACATAAATAGCAATTGTAAGTCGCTTTGGATAAAAGCGTCAGCTAAATGACATGTAATGTAATGTGTCATTTCACCAACACATAAGCTATTGGTGTTGGGCAATAGGTTAGTTGTGCAATATCTTATTTTGCAAGGGCTGTGCTACACTTATTGCGGAGAATGCAGCCGACAGGGTTGTTCAATTAAAAAAAAGCCAAGGAAAGGAGGAGTTAATGGACTTACTATATACGTAGGTACCTGTCTGATGAATATGAAAGCATGTTTGTGTTGCACGTGAGCATGTGTTGAGAGATGCTCATTTTCTGTATTTTGTGTTATCTTTGTAAAGCTGCGGAATGGACAGAGTCCAAAACAAATTTCCCTTCGGGGACAATAAAGTATATCTTTTCTTACATCTGCCTAAAACTGTATGTTAAAAACCACTTAAGCATTTATGTATTGTTAAAGCCATGAAAATGCCTCATAATTATCCCTTGTGTTGTCCTTCGGGTCACCGGGACCCAAAGGACAACACAAGGGTTATGTACTTCCGTTTATTTTGTTGAGAATTGCTCTCTAAACCCTGTCTCTTGTAAAGTAAGTAAGAAAGTTTGTTTCTAGAGCACATTTAAACACAGTTTAAGCTGGCCAAAATGTTGTACAAACAAGCACTAAGGTGCTGTATTAACCCTTGTTTTGTCCTTTGGGTAACAAGGACCCGAAGGACCACACAAGGGTTAATTCCACAAACTACATAATTTGGCTTCTTATACCACTTCCCTTGTAAATAATCTAGCATCTATCTGCCAATCTATCTTTTTCTTTGCTTAACAAGACAGGCAACAGTTAATGTCATGATTTATATGACTGTGGAGTAACGTGCAACAGTTTGACTCCCATGCACCTCCACTCTGTTGCCCTTGAGCCCTGCCGTGACTACATGATTCAGTCCAAACTGCTTTCCACTCCAAAACAAAGTCACTTTAAATACAAGCTGAACCTCTGCCACCGTGTTTGCACTCTGCAGGGGTGGTTGGCGCCCTAGTGGCGTCACACATTGCTTGTGGTTCTTTTGAGGACATTTGAAGTTTTGTAATTCCTCGCACATCTCAGGATTAGGGACATGGGAGGCTGTGCCCCTTTCAGCCCTCAAGGACAACGTCACCCTACAGTGCTGCTTCAGAATTACAAACAACACCGATTCAGCTTAAGCAGAAGCCACCAATCAATGGCCAATCAATAGCTGCTAGGAGGAAATGCCTCACATCATACAACGCATCAATCACAAGCAAGAGGAAAATACCATAATTAATTAATATCAACGGAGCCCTCTGTTGAAAATTAATATTTCTCATCATGCCAGCCTGTCAGGGAAACATTTTATGATTTTAGGAAGAAATCATATCCGGCTCAAGTGTCACTGTTCCAATAAGCGTCGATCATGTTGGTTGACTTGTAATTATTGTTAATGACATTGTGCTGATGACAAGCAGGAGCACTACAAGTTATTACTGGACTAGGCAATGCTGATGACAAGTGAAATAACATCATCCTCTGAATTAGAGGATGCTGTTTAACCACAGGTCGAGGGAGAACAATGGAGCACACAACAAGATAGAGCTGCAGTGTAATTATTCCTCAATGAAGTACACACTGGCAGCTTCTTTATTAAATGGAGCGAGCAGAGCCATCGTTCCGTTTCCCGTTGTTGGGTGGAGTGGACACACTGGTGACAAGCTCCACAGAATGAGCTGTGCTTTTATGACTTGAGGAGTAATTGTAAGATACGTGGTACTCGGCGGAAGATCATCACCAAAACAGCTTACAGTTCCATGTGAGGTATTTAGCTGATGTTCCCATGCAGAAGGATTTAGAGTGAGTGAGCTGGTAGAGTTTCAGACTCTTGTTCAAGGACACTCCACAGGACTGGTTAGTTAGTTATGTTTTAGTCAAGTGTCAACAAAGGTTTGCTTTAGGATGGCACTTTTTTCATGTCTAAAGGGTACAGGACTACCAGAATGTTCCCCCTGGGCTTTATACTACGTTATTATATCATAAAAACAAGGGGAAAAGTTAATTTTAAATTTAATTTCACTTCAGTTGCGGCTGAATTACAGTGCTGCTGAAGGTTTATGGTAGGGTGTAGTATCTTTTTGCACTAAGAAGCAGGAAATAAATTCAATACAACTCAACATTATTTATCAACGGCGACTGTATGCCACAGTCCACCTCCCAGGTCGACAAACGTACAAAGCACAAAACAATCAAGACTTTGAGCTTATTGTGAGTTCTGTTAATAAATACATAAAAATACATATGTAATAGAAACACATTAAGGGTTGGCTGGTATTGTACTGACAGTAGTCTTTAAATCTGGAAACCAGCACAGTTAATGAACAGACTATACAAACAGCTTGACATGTTTCTACTGTCTTATTGTTGTCTTTAGCCGTGCTAGCCACAGGGCTCCATGGTTGCATGCAATGTTAGCATGCTGACATTAGCATTTATGTCAAAGCACTGTTATGCCCAAGTACAGCTTCACAGAGCCACTAGCATGGTTGGAGATTAAAGTCTTGTTAATACTTATATATGAAATCCATGTTGATACGGAGTAGATTATTCTGGTGAAATAAAGTGAATTTTGTTTTATTAATTTATTTTGGTTCATTTGTATGTTTTCTGTACAAAAAACATACAAATAAATTGTGAAGACCTGAGAAGAAAAAAAGATGGCTTTCAAAGGCAGGCAGAAAAGAGCTTAATCCTGAAGGCAACAATGAGAATTTGCTTCCTATGTCAGGTAGGTTAAATATGCTCATTGATCAAAGCTCTCGGTTTGACTTCAATAAATATTGAATAGATCTTAACAAAACTGCTAAGGCTGTTCCTGTCCTTCTCTGATAAGCCAGCAAACACAATGAACGGGTCAAAGGACTTTTAATAAACGACTGAGAAGTGTCTGAATAACTGATGAGTTTGGTTTTTGAAGAAGGTAATGTGATGGCCACAAATGAAAATCACTTCTATGTATTCTACTATGAACATCCCACTTCAGCTGGATGTCAAACAATATGCCCACATTTCTTTAAGAGGTGACAATTTATCATGCATAATGCTCTGCGATGCTGGTCTTTAACCATGGCTCACATTCATTATCGTCAGCAACGTTGCTTTGATTTATTGCTCAAAATCTATCCCCGTGTATGAATATACTTCAAAAACACTTCCTGACAAGAAGTGTCGTCAGTTTCTCTAAAATTGTTTTACCAAATAATTTATCGGCTTTTGGCAATTACAAACACAACAACACTAAATAAGGAATGCCACTGAGTGCAGATGGCAGTTTCTCTCGGTCTGTCATTTTGTACACCTGCAGTTCCTTCTTCAAATGTTGACTTGAGACAAGAACAAAAGTCTTTGATTCAAGTCAAATTTCACTATTGGAAGAGGTGCTAATTGCTATCTGTGTGGAAGAAAGGCAGATTTTGGTGTGTCATGTAATTTCACTTCAGCGAAGAAAAAAAAAAAGACAATCAAAAGTCTATTTAGTGTAGTGAGACAGTGGGGGCAGAGTCATGTAACTGGCATTTCATTTAACGCTCAACTCTCACTGATACTTCTGCCGCAGTTCTGTTAACAAGGATATCATTGTTCCCACCATGCAAACTGACACTTCAGCAAATCCACTAATAATTGGTTCCACTTGCTTGATGTTTGAGCTGCAAGACAAAAAGCATGTAGCAATAAAATTATATACAAGGACCTTTGGATAATTATTTATTTTTATGCGCACACGCCCCATTTTAGCATAATTATGTTGCATATAAAACTAATTTTTGTGCAGTAAAAGCCCAAGTCTACAAACTAAAATAAAATATGCTGCAATTACCATCAATACAGTTCAATTGTGAAAACATACACAGAGCCAGCGAAGATGAAGAGATGCAAGACTTTTTATTCCAATCAAAATCTAGTGATCTTTAAAAGATAATTTTGTATCCAAGATGGAGCCAGGCATAAAAACAATGAATAAATTCTTTGAAAACAAACAAAGGTGCTGTGTTCTTCCAGTCGTCTTCAAGATGGTTTTGCATCCGTTACCTTTCTTTATCTCCCTTCTGAGCGCCCTCTTTCCCTCTCTTGCAGATTCTTTCGGCCCGTTTCTCTCCTCTAGTTGTGGCCTTGGAGAGCCTCCGCCATGAACAGCTTTCCAAGGTTCTGCGAGGTGAATTCCTTCACGTTCTGGCAGTAGTTGTTAATTTGCCCTGTTGGAGGGTAGCCACATGCATCCACGCGCACGCACACAAAAACACACCCACAGAAATATACATACATACATACATACATTTGTACACAGACATGCACACCAACAGGCGGAGGCGGGAGAGAGAGAGGAGGGGGGGCACAGCAGCACAGCAAAACATCAAATTAGTGTGGAACGGAATAAACTGAAGGATCAGAATGTTTTCAGAAGGCGGGGGAAAGCTGAACAGCATGAAGCAGCAGAAAAAGGGGCGGTCGAGATGGAGATCGAGTCATTTAACTTTAAATTAATGTAATTTCAAGATATTGGCGGAGATAATTACAAAACAGAACCTGAGCTCCTGTAAGGGGAGCAGAGGCGGCTAATGGAGCTTAGAGAGAGGGGGGTCTCTGAGATGATGAGTGCTGCCTGTGTGTGTGTGTGTGTGTGTCTGAGTGAGAGTGTGTACCTGCAATAAGCAACGTGTCCATGCGTGGTGGAGGCTGGGGGGGCTTGAACATTTTGCTGATGTCCTCCTCAGGCAGCGGGGGCTCCCCTCTGCTCTGTCGCTGGGCGTTCTCCTGCGTCCGCCTCTGGAGGTACTGGAGGGAGGGAAACGGAGAGAAAGAGGGGTGGCATTAAAGACAACAAACAGCATTGGGAGCGAGGAGTGGGAAAAGGGAAGAGATGGTTACAGGGGAAAATGGACAAAAATGGAGAAGTGGGAAAGCGTGAGGCCAGGCAAGAGAAGACAGGATGAGAACGTGAGGAGAAGAGAAAGGGTGAAACGACATCAGGAAGGTGAGGAGTGGGAGTAAAGAAAGTGAGGAAAAGGTATGACGTAAGAAAGTCCGGGACACAAATAAGATAAATATAGTGAGAGAGATGCAAAAAGCACAAAGTAGGCAAGTGATGGTAAGAAGGAAATAAGGAAGAGGAAGAAGAAAGACAATGGAAACACAATAACAGGAAGGAAGTGAGCTGAAAAGAAGCATGGCGATGAAAGAAGAGATTGAGAGAGAAGAGTTGTCAGTGCTGACAGGGAAGGGATGGAGTGATTTGTGGGGGGCTGACAGTCAGTAAATCAGTGAGGTGCCGGGTCTCTGGAGATCCTAAAAGCCTGGTTAATTTGGAAAAATGAATGAGCGACGGACACAGACCGGTGGAAGGGGAGACAGGGGCAGACGAGGAGGAAAAACGGCGTGGGAGCAACTTGAGAGCTTTTAACCACACATCCCACAAAGCACCTGTACGGGTGATTGAAGTCGACAAAAACTGCTAAGATAAACAATAAATAAAACATCTAACCATTTGTTCAATGAATTGTTACTCCTCCAGTGTCTTTTTTGTGTGCCTGCCAATGAGTCACAGGATGACTGTGCATAATCAAAATGCTAATTCATGCAAATTTTAGAAACGAGCAAACAAAACCCGTTTTGCAATTACACCTTCCATATATAAACATAGACATACAATGCCTAAAAAGTATTTGCCTTCCCACATTAGAAGTCAAAGTAAAAACAATCTATTTAGTCTAAAGATAGATCGATCTAAATTAAGTGGAAATATAAAACAACCTCCTTCAAGTCAGCATTTAAGAGAGGCACCTTTCGCTGCTGTTTTTACAAATATTTCTTTACAAACTGCTCAGGCTCTGTCGAGTTGCATGGGGACTGTGAGGGAACAGCAGCCTTTAAGTTGGATTGAGGTCTGTAGCTTTGGCTTTACGTTTGAGGTCGTTGTCTGTGGGAAAATAATCCTGTCCCACGTCACAGTTCTTTTACCAACTGCAGCAGGATTTCTCTGTATTCATTTTACCCTCCGCTATCACAAGCCTTCCAGGGGCTTCTGCAGAGAAGCATCCCCACAGCATGTTGCTGGAAACACTGATTCATGCTGGGGATAGTGGGTTTTTGGCAATGCACCGTGTTTGGCTTTAGTAGGATGGCTAAAAAAAACAGAGCTGGACATGGTCCAAATTGCACTCAAACTAACCTGTAGTGTCTCATTTAATGCCACGAGTCGCAGGTCTGTGTGTCAATATGTCTGATACTGGAGTGGGTCCGAATGTATCAAAGAGCGTACTCAGTATCTCAGTATCTCATCACGTGGTACTTTAGGATTACCACCGAACGTTTTTTTTTAATTATTCTAGTAAATGACAAATACTTTTTTTAATTCGATTCACAGCTATTAAATTCATGATTTAATGTAATAGTGATTTGCTGTCCATCAATTGGAACTTAGGCTATTGTATTGTTGCTCTTTTTGAACAAAACTGATAGCTAATTAAATGGTGCATCATGTTGCCGATTGTGTTGGTGTCCTTACTCTGTTAGGGTCTGTTTGGGTTGACCGATCTGGTCTAATAATCCACGGATCCTGTTTGGATCAGGGCCCTCTTTTTTTCCAACAAATTTATTTATGCAGGTCTGGTTCAGGTAGCTTTTCCACGGGTCCGTTTAGGACGGGGTCCAACATGGACTCAGACCACTGAAGCTTCAGACATTTTTTTTCAAAACATATAAAGCTTGAACTGATGCAATTTTTTTGAGTTGCCATAGACTTCATTTAGCACCTACTACAACTCAATTCACTCTTAGCCATGACTTGGCTTGCCTTTCATGTGTTTATTTTCTGTTTATACATCAAAAATAGTTATATGGCTCAGAAATAATGACTTGGAAAATATTGCTGAATCATCTAATGGTAGCTGAATGGTATCATTAACCATGAATCCTCAGTTCATAAGATTACCAACATTACCCTATTCCTAATATTCTGCAAAGTGTTGCCTGCTTCAAATCGATGGGTAAAGAAAACAAAAATTGAAAATGAATAAATCAGAGGGAGTGAGTCATACATGTCATACAAAGACTAACTTGGCCACAGATAGTGCCTGGGAACTTGCTATTTACCAATAGCAGGGTCAATTGCACAGGATTACATGGAGCAAGTACTGTAGGTGTCTGAAAGATGTAATAGAGACAAGTTCTTTGCCCCTGTGTGCGCTGTTCATTGTAGAGAATCATGTGAAAAAAGTAGACACCATTAAAATGGGCTGTCTGTGATATTGTGTATGACATGTGTGTGTGTGTGTGTGTGTGTGTGTGTGGCTTGCGGGCTGTGATGACGAGAAGGTCGGTAGGGGAGGATGATGGATCATAATGGCCAGAGTGCGGACTATTGGCTCGGGGGTGTGTGTCTACGTAGGTGTGTGTGTTTTCCGTGGTCCAGGTAGTAAATGCCTTGTGTGCATGCGGCGGACTACCTGTGGTCACAGATTCATGTATGTTGCAAGTCTGCCTAACGTGTGTGAACTCTGCCGTGGCCTTATTTGCTGTCAGCATAGACGATGATGAGTCAGCCCAGCTTAATATTAACACTTCAGACATTTCGTAATTTCCACTTGCAGAATAACAATGACAGAATGTAGGTGTAAGTTTGGAGGCACGCACTCGGCGCACATTAGTGAGAAACAATGTGCCTCTACGCTTCCATTTTCTGGAGTAATGTATGTGTATGTAGGACCCTTTGGGTTTGCATTTGTTGCCAAATGTTTATGATGCAGCTGGCTGAGGTTGTAGTTCATCTGCGTGTGCGTACGTTTTGTTCTGGAGTGCTTCTGGCTGAGTTTGTTCTTGTAAGTGGTGTGTGACTGGTGTGTGTGTTTTACAAAGTGCTACTGCTGCTGCTTTTAAATGAATGTTGAGTGTGTGATGTGTCTCACTGGTACAGAAATAATAGAAACAGAGGACTTAATCCTTAAAATAAAGAAAGGCTCAGAGTCCTTCTGTGTTTTTTCCTTTTGTTAATTATGTTTAGTTTATGAAAGAAAAAAAAAAGTGTATATCTGGAACTGAAATATATTTTTCAGAAACCCAATAAAAAAGAAAAAAAAGAAAGAAAGGCTGAGTTTATTAATACTAGCTCTGAGTCCATATGTATCAGCTCTCCCTGGGTGGTTTTTGATAAGCATGCACGAGTCATTTATTTATTTTATTTATTATTATTATTATTATTATTATTATTATTATTATTATTATTATTACTACTACTACTACTACTACTATCAGTATTTAACCTTCTGAACCTACTCTTCTTCACATACAGATAAATAATGACAGTTAGCCCTTATAATAAAACATAATGCAACAGATGAAGGGAGTGTGTCTGAAATTGAAGCGATGCTGATCTTGAGTGGTTGCATGTCAGCAGCTGCAGTGCGGTGAGGGATGAACTCTGACAGATACTTGTTGGTTAGGATTAGTCAAGCTTATCTCATTAGTGGCTGCTCACAACAACAGAAAGACCTTCTAAAGCTGTGTCTTTGTTTCAAGCTACTAGAACTGATGGTGGTGGTGGTGACTTGCTTATTGCCCTTTCATTTTGAAGATAATGCAGCTTCTATTGTTAAGCAAAGCAGCCATCCTATAGCCTGCATGTTTTTTTTGATGGTATATTAATTCGTAAGCAAGTGAACAGGCCCATTGGATACCTAACTGAGCCCAAAATGCATAAAAGAGTAGCAATATGTCTTTTCTTTTTCCCCCTGCCCTTTACAGCTCATGTTCTTGATCTCACCTCAATTGCTAGGTAAACAGTAGAAATACAAAAGAGACCTGCAGCCGAAAAACCAATTTTCAAATCACTTTCCATTCAAATCACGATCATAGTCATTATCAAATGCTTACAAAATAAGAGAAAGTTTTGCAGGTTTTGGCGGATGCTTTACACATACCGACTCAAAAGCTGGGACGGTGATATGCTGCTATTCACTATGAATGGGACCTGGTGTTTCAGCCCAGAGATTTAAGTGGTCAGCGCCACAACAAGGGAAAGTTGAGAAAAACTCAACTCATTTTAATGCCTGCAGAAACCGAGGCACAGACTTGTTTACTACTCTGCTCCACTAGTCTCACAATGTCATGCCAGACGTATCTCCACAGCGCTGCAGTATGTTCTGGCTACAGCGGCTATTCTATTCTATTTTTATTTCTTTAAAACCAATCACAACTATCCTGGGGGGCGCTAAGCCCTGATAGCAGAATTAGCGAGGCGGATGTCAGACTTTATCCCAGCAGTGTACATCCGTTGAGCCAGACTACTACTCCACTAGTGGGTTGAGCCTGACGTACTATATTTGTGTGTGTGTCTGTGTTACCGGGTGCTTGCCGCTTGCCTGCTGTGATTATAGCTACAATTGGTTGTGTCCATGGCTGAGAGAAATATACCTGCTGTTTTCCTGCTGAGTTTGGGGCTGCATGTGCATCTTTGTTTGAATGCGTGTGTGTGCGTGCGTGCCTCTCTCTCTTTCCCTTACTTGCATGCTGGTAAGCTGATGTTTCAGTTGCTGGTTACTCATTGTGTCTTTAGGTGGTGTGTGCGCTTCAGTTTATGAAAGCTTGTGTGTATGTGCGAGTGTGCTCGAGAGTTACCTGGTGCTTCTGCTGCTGTTGCTTACTCAGATTGCGGCTGTAGGTGTTATACTTGACAATGTCTTGCGACATGTCATCCACCCTGTCCATCAGAAGCTGAAGGCTCTTCTCCAAATGGTTGCTGGAAGAAAAATGTCAGCATGTCATTCAAACCGTTTTTGTGCTGCCATCAAAACCTGTGAGCAGCAGTGACGTACAGTTGTTCATTCACCCCTAAGCCTAACTTAAAGAGAAATTTTGTCAATTTAAATCCAGCTCAGTGTCATGGCAGAGTGTTTAGATGAATGGTGTTTGGCTTCCCTCCGTGGCGGCAGTGCACGGAGCTCCCAGCGGAGGTCTGCTGGAATTCAGCGGAGGTCTGCTGGAATTCAGCGGACGGCACAAAACACGCCACAGAGCTGGGAGCTCTGTGCACCAGCGCCGCGGCGATTAATCAGGGTCCATTGCAGTTACACGACAAAAAGAAGAACCACTAGATGACAAAGGGTATTTTACAATAACATTGAATGCACCACCAGCTTACCAACTGTATTTGAATGTACCATTACGTCCTGCATGTGTTATTTCTCCGACAACTCTGAGCACTATAGGTGTCTACGATGCAGCTACTCTGGCTTTGACTGCAGGCTGGTGTCCCAGTGTTGGAATCCTTTCCAGTAAAATAACGGTCACACTTTACACTGTTTAGCTTTCAGAATTTAACCGTATTCAAGCATCTACTGGCTAACGGTATCTGCTGCAAAGTGTAATGTTAACTAGCGTCTCATTCGGTTGCATCTGATGTCCGTTTCAGAGCACCAGAGAGCAGCGCAGGCATTTAAGTGGCACCGAAATGAGGCACCGAAATCCGCGTTGCTATTTGGCCCGGTAGAAAGCCTACATATTGGCACCGGGTGTCGGTACCTAACCCAGAGTCCCGGGTTAAGACACAATACAATACTAAATTTAAGACTTTTTTAAGGCCTTCAATTTTGATATTTAAGACTTTTTAAGACCCCGCAGCAACCCTCTAAACACACTGCCCCCACAAAGATGACACAAAGCTGGTTTAAAATCAACTGACATCACGTCTCCAAAAACACAAAATCAACCAGATGATGTCTGCAAGTGACCTGGCTTGCACTGTAATAAAAATCTTTAGCAAGGTGGAAATGCAATCTGTACATTTTAACCACCTTCAGATGAAAAACTTTCAAGCAAGTTGAAGTGTTCCCCCTCGTTCTTTTATCTCAAGCATGTCTAGCACGAGCTACAAAGATCCCAACAGTGTGAGGGGAAAACCTTAAGGGGAACCCACGGACATACAGATACTCCATCCTTTGACACTAACCACAGGGTTAAGATGGTGGGTTAACCCTAACCCACAAATGAAGATTAACAGCGGCTAGTGGTAGTCACTATTTCAAGCTGCAACTTGTCCCTTCAGAGACCTGTGGTTGCTACATTCACGTTTTTCAACAGTTCATGTTTGCCATCCATTCTGACCTTATCTTGGAGTTCACCTCCTACCAGATTTTGTTGCTTTTATGTATTCTGAAAAAACATTTGACATGAAAACTCTGGGGGTTTGAGTACTCAGACCCGAGGACCCTTCCTCTTGTTCCTGTGCTTCATCTCTCTGCTCTGGTATCACATCCCTCATCTTTTCCCCAACACTGCCATGCTGACAACACTAAACACAACTCTTCCAGCACTCCTCTCTCCTCCCACGAGCCCCATTTTTAAACACAATGTCTCACTACCGCCTTAAGTTCAACCTTGACAAGGCTGCAGTGTTCTACTTCAAGTCATCTCCCCCTTGTACTTTCCTCTGTGGAATGATATTGTGTCTTATTTATGAATGTTTGGGTGAAACATAATGCAGCATGTACTGTGGGAAAACAGATTCTGAATGTTTATTTAAATGGCAATTGTACCCACAAGGACTGCCAGCACTGTGTATGTTTTAGCGGTGTGTACACTTGCGCTGATGTAACTGTTTTGTGTGGGTTTCATTGTTTGTGTGAATATGTGAAGGAAAAGTGGAGTGTTTTGGGTGATTTTAGTTGCTTTCCTCTCTGCTGTAAGATTTTCAATTAATTGTATAAATCAATATTCCTCTCTCTCCTGGCTCAACACACACCGTCTTCTGGTGCTAACTAAAAAAACTAATTTTGTTTTCCCACCAAGATTAGCACGTATATGTAGTTTTATTTTAACATTGGAAGACTACTTTCCCCATTTCCAGTAGACGGGTATGTCTTTGATTTTTCTCTTTCTGGTGTGACATGTTCAACGACATGAATGTGCCAGAAAACAGGGTAAGTAAACACTAGAAAGCAGCACTGAGTCCAGTGAAAGGTTACAGTGGTTTCTATATCTGTTACTCATACAGTCTTTTTCAAACTCGGTGGCGATTATTTTAGAAGATGTTTGAGCTCTGCTTGCACGGAGACGGACTGAATTTGTGGCTAAGTTAGCATAGCATTACGTCGCAAATGGGCGAAAATTTGTGTTTCATCCCTGCCATCTGAGCTGTAGCCAATAAATACCCATGACTACTTCAGAGTCATTTGTCCTGGGCATGAAGGCCGATTGTTCACTGACCCACATAAGACAAAAGCCAGATGTTAGTGGGTGTTGGTGGGTTTTTTGTCCCATGGGAAAGGGGCTTTAAAAATAATTGCCAATAACCATCTGTACCACTGACGAACAAACCCCTAATGCAACCAGAATTGACCTGAGCAGAACACATTTAGCTCGTCTCAATTTGAGTAAATTTCTTTTGTATTTAAAACGTCAGTCTCCTGTTGTTTGAGTGAGGTGTAGTGAAACATGTATCGACATAAGGAACAGCAAATGTTAAAGAGCTTTTTCACTTTGACACTATGCAGCTACAAATTTAGTATTCTGTGAATTAAAAAGGGAATTTTCTAGAATTGTACAATTCCCAAATGGCAACATAACTGATTACTAATTACAATCTTACATCAAAAGGTACTGTAGTTTGCTTTTAACCCTTAGTTACTATACAAACTGCCAGCATTTAATTATAGTGTACTAATGCATTCTAATTTTTAGCCTTAATGTCAGAAGATATTAGTGAAATGTCTGTAAGTGTAAATAAAGTATGTGACCAGAGCGACCACCAGAACACTAAAGTGTTACATGCATGTGCATAAAATTAAGCATGTAAGTTAAGTATGATTTTTAGAATCTCAGATGGTCTTTCCCATAGTTTAAACTGCTGAGCCATTTCCAGTCCCATCATATTTGCCTGTGAGGATTGTTGTGTGATCAGTTTGTCAACCCCCCAATGCAGTGTCAGAGCTGTAAACATGAAAACTGATGGCCCAGGACCAAATCTCCCCACAGCACCTCCCTGCCGAGTCCCTCCGACTGTCAAAATTGATTCTCGCTGACGAAAGCCCATTTAAAAAGTGTTCCATCGAGCAATATGGTGGTTAATTTGTGTGGTGTGCAATTTAGAATATACGCAAAGGAAAACATTTAGTCAGAGCAGGATCCTTCACAACATCTGTCATTTATGTATGTGTCTAATGTTTGAGCTGGACTGAAGAGTGTGTGTGTGTGTGTGTGTGTGTGTGTGTGTGTTTTTCAGTGCACTGGATTTAGTTTTATTTCGTTATCAGTTTGTATTCAGAATTTCTGAGTGTCTTTCCCTGTCCTTGACACATGCTTGGTGACTAAAGGTTGCAACTACTACTTTTCAAACGCATTGAGTTTGCTCTGTTCTTTACAGTCTGTTCATGTTTTTTGAGCATGTCAGTTGTTACTGTACATTTATAAAAGCCTGAATATGCAAGGACAACACACTGCTGCTCAGAATTGTGCACACAATTAAACAAACACTCAAATGTGATGTTTCAGTTACATGTGGTTTGAAAAAAAAAAAAGAACGCATTCTACCCTACATATCGTCTGGTCATAGAGGGTTGAATTATTCAGACTGGTCAGCAAGGCTTCGATCAATCCTGAATTAGAAATCAAAGTCTACGAGGGACTTCTTGTCATCACGGATTCTCTTTTAAGGTCAGGTTCAACGGCAGCCCAAACAGTGTGCTATACCTGCGCTCCGGCCTACATGCTCATATTCACACAGCACAACAGAGGACAAGTTCTAAAACTGTATTGATATGCGAGCAATAATGGGCATACATTCAGTAAATTGAAAGTTCAGAGGGGAGTTCTTTAACAAAGCTGCCAAGGAAGTGACTTCCATTCTTATAATGAGTGCTTTACTCTGATAGAGCCTTTTAAACTGATTGACTGGGGCACAATACGGATCTCTGGCTTGCCTCGGTAGCAGAATAATAGGTTTTAAAGAGGACATGGAATAGCTTTGATTTAACAATGTCCCGACATAAGTTTACAAGTATGCATAAAATTAATATTTTTCCAACAGACTTATGGGTTTGACACAAATTCATAATCCTAATGTGACTAAATACCCTATTCATTTTGTGTTTAAATTCCCATCTCCTCCCTCCCAGCCCATTATCATTATTTAATTCCAAAAAAACACATAACTGTTCATCTCACTGGATGAAGTTTGTCTGTCAAGGATCATTTTCCCACAGCGTATTTCCTTCACAGCAACATTTCTGTCAGCACCTCCTTTGTGGTCTGATTTCCGATTATGCCTCTTCACCTTCCTTGCTTGCTCGGTCTTCCTATAGCTGCAGCTCTAACAAAGCCTTACAGTTCTTGTCTTTTCTCCCTGCACTCAATACCCTTTCCCTTATTTAATACATATCGTGGGTAGGCCTGTAGAGCAGAAAGCTTTGTTTACATATCCTTCTATTGTCCAACATTTCTATGCAGAAGGCCAATTACACTAAGCAGACGGGAAGTAATGGACTGACGAGTTGCTCATTCACAAGGAACAAAAAGTAAATATGAGGTTTCAGCGATGGTTTATAATGAACAATGTCAGCCGCTACACAGTGGGCAAATCTTAAAACTGGTAAAGACCATGAAAGATAGCCCACATGCATTAAGCTTTGCGGCCCGACATGAATAGGCTGCTTTGTAACATTGCAAATATTAAGGAATTTCAAAGCTGTGTGGTGGAAAATGGCTACATAAATGAATTTACATTGATGCAATCCATCACCACGATCAACATCATCATCTGTGGTAAGAACAACCCTGTTTGCTGGAGTGAAACTGCATTCACTCAGCCTGAGAAGTAGATGACATTGACAAATGGGGCTGCAGATTGGAAAATGAGACAAAAGGAAAAACATTAAATAAAACCCATTATCGTTGTCTTTTTTTGAAGGGGAGGAAATGAGGAGAAAAGGGCGGGGCCGTCAGTCGAAGTAGAGAGACGGACGCTACAATCCAGTACAAGGACAGAGCTGCGTAGCAATCTGACAACTTTGTGAAACAATTTCATCTTGCCAGACATCCCATGGGCAGTCATGCCGGGAAACCCACGAGGAGGGCCAGGCCGCTTTTGCCCCATTTCTGGTCATATCAAAAGCTATGTTTCAACTTCAGAGTAGTCATTTGGAAAATGGAAAAATATGCAAGAAAGGTGAGGTATTGCCCTTTAGTGCATTTGACAATTCATAACAAATGACTGTGATGGTGCCACACTTAGTTGGCCAGGCACATGCATTCTACAGAGCTCTGTACAAAGGAGTGTTCATTTAATTCATGATTTACTTGCAATACAGGACACAGCTGAGAAGAATCACAAAAACTCCTGATGCACTACACTACAGTGTACAAGTAACTTTTTTTTGTTTTGTTTTGTGCGCCAACAGTGTGTAAATCAGCACTTTGAGTCGTTATTGTGCTAATTTCTCACACCTGCCGCTGGGAAGCTTCACAGCTGTTGCTCCAATTGCAGCAGTTTATCTCCATAAATGATTGCTGATAAATTCTCCTGAGACTGATGCTGAGAGCCTCTGAGATATAAATGTGAGACTGTAAGAGCCAGGCTGTGCGTTGATATGGTGGGGTGATATTTGTTCATATTGTGCTCATTAGTGATGGAAGTTTGATGACAGGTCCTGTATTTGGAGACATTTCTGAATAAATATGTTTTGACATTTGGATGTGGCATTTACTGTACCTAGTCTTGGATTGGATATCCACCTACCCAAGGGTATGGAAATAAGTTCCTGAAATAAGATAATTGGTCAAGCATTTCTAAGAACCAGATTATGTATGTGGGCTGCTATTTCATTGTAGGTTACAGATTCGATCCAAACAACAAATACTTGTTGGGTTTTATTTTATAGCCCCTAAGATGCACAATAAAAACTGAATTTTTCAACTGTCGAAGTAAAACTTTTCCATGACTGGCAAGTTACACATTTTGAGATGTCCTGATGTTGTATCCCTTAGCCATCTGGCACTGTAGTCCAAGCAGGTTAAAATAGGGTTTTAAAGGATTAGGATGCAGTTATCTTTAGTCTTTTCATTATGATCAACAAAACAAGCAAAACCAGCAAAGAATGTATTTAACAAGTATTATCTGTGAAGCTACAGCCTCAAATAGCTTATTCTTATGTGCCATTGAAGTCCATTATTCTCTAAAAACGATTAAACCCACACAAAAGAGCCATAGTGTTGCACTGGGTGACATATTCCTTCATTACAGCAAACACGGCCAGTGTAGTTATGCTTTTCAGCTCGTTGTTGTATTTTCTCCAGAGTACTCCAGTTTATGACATCGCAAGTCCACCAAATCTGACCCTTTCTTCATTAGTGCTGTCAGCTGCATATTCAACCTTGTGAAAATGATCCGAATCTGACACACACATTGTACATTTCTAACGATAATTTCCGCAGCTAATGACAAATGTGAGGCAAACTAACAAAGCAGGGTGAACACAGTAAAGGGTCTGTGGGCATTTGATTTCCAGAGATAAAAAATGCAGCTGACGTTATTATCTATGTCTATGGTATTGTGTTGCGTTTATTATAATGAAGGAATATGTCACCCAATGCAATAATATGGCTCTTTTATGCGTTTTTAATAGGTTTTGGAAGACAATGGAACAAAAGTGTGAGCTTTGGCTACACAAACTATTCCCGTTTAGTAAGATTAATTCATTCATAATTCATTCTGATAATAATATAACGATAAAAATCAAACTTGTCCTCCTAAGAACAGCGTGAAAACAGCACTGAAAGCATGTATGGTAGATAAACATAAGCCAAAACACATCAATAGACCCATTATTGTTTCCACCAATCTGGTACACTTTAGAACAGTGCAGAAGACACAGATTAATGCCCAGGAGTTCCCTAATGTCAAATCAATTTTAATTTAGAAGTAGCTTTAACTCATGTCTGTGAAAGCACCCTGCAGGTTTAAAGAGATAACATGACATGTTTTAAAGCTTGTAAGAGATGCTTTTAGGAAGACATTCTTCAAAAGATATGTATGCACAGTACTATGGTAACCATGTGCAAATTAATCAAATTAAGGTGACACTTTGCTTCATGTTGGATTGTTTGGGGTGATGTAATTCCCATCAATAACCTGTTTTCTTGGATTTGATTGTGGAGTGATTTTGCACAGGCTGATAAGACACAAGACGCTGTTGATGAACATTATTATGACAGTATTTTTTTCCATGTTCACATCTTGCGCATGTGTTTACAAAACAACATGATACAGGCAGTGTCATAAAAAGAGAAGATGCTGTAATGTGATCATATGGCATGTAACAAGTCTCTCCAAGTGCAATACGACATTATTCATTTGCAAACAGGAGCTTTGAAACTTGGAAATAAACAAAGAGATTAAATCAAATAATTTGGGAATAAAAGTCGAGAGACAAACTAAATCACTTATGAGTATCTACCGCAGTTAAATCTGTTAGATGACCTACATGTTCCCTACAATGTCAGTGTTAGATTAGAAAATTTGCAGCGAGATTGAAGGTTGTGCTATTGGAGGACAGATTTTGCCCACACAATGCCTTACAAGACCATGCAGAAACATCTTGTACATGTTGCTCCTGGGAAAAAGTTGTTGGAATAGTTGATCCTGATAGCAAATGTGCCTGCATTCCCTCTTAAGGTTTTTACAACCAAGATGTCTGACCTGAGGCCCTCTTGGTAAATGGCTGCATAAGCTCACGACTGACCTGCTTGAGAGGTTGAGCAGTTCATGTTTGTCAGCGACTGTGGACTTGTCCTCCAGATCCCACATCAGCACGTTGATGAGGTGGGAGTTTTTGATGATAATAGGCACCTCCTCGAACATATGCTCGAAGCCAATGTTAGCCTTCTTCAAGCTGGAGAGTGAAGGATGGGACAGGAGAGAGGGAGGCAGGAGAAGAGGGGTTAAGTTACAATTTGTCATTCCCAAAAGGATTTTTTTGCCAATACTTGCATTCAATGCTTTAACCCACTTTAGTCAGACTGCATACAGTTAATTCAACATACGACAGAGCCGACAACTAACCATAACCCTAACCCATCAGGAATGTCTATGATACGCATTCTGTGCAATTAACTAGTATTGCTGTGTATTTCTTTTATATACTGTAGCTTTTGACAAAAAGAAAAAAAAAAAAAAAAAAAAAAATCACATCAACATTTTGATATGGACTTCAAACATACTGCCAAGCCCTAAATGGCATCACTGAGTATTGTGCTGACCATACTAATTATACCTTTATACTAAAATCAGAGGGAACATCATTTTCTGTCTGAAACAAGTGGTTTTAAAAAGGGTGCCTGTTGTACAAAAACTACACGCAGGACACAACACTCAAAACTCATGCAAACAAACAGTCAGGCCTTCGCTGATCCATAGCCATTTTGAATATATTTGAAGTGAACAGAGAGTCAATGGGGTTAACAGTTGTTCTACCTGTAGTTCTATTGCAACTCTGTGTATTTAACATTCGTTTTGTTGAGGGCAGAGATCTTCTCAGGTCTGCTTTTGACAAAAGGTCCACATTTTATTTATTGTTCACACATGCTTAAAAGAAGGTTGCAAATGGGGCATTGTATGGTAACCACTTGGGTTGTACATCTCAGTAAATTGTACCTCAGCCAAATAAAAGCAAAATGAATAGTAATGAATGAATTATGCATGCTGCATAATATTACTGAAAATACCTGAAAATGGTGTAATACGATAGGATGTCCATGTTGCACACCCCGAGCAATGTTAGACTCCGTAGCCTAAATGACTTTTTATGGGCTCTGCTGATAAGTGTGCAAAGCACTGACCAATTTTTAACCACCACTTCTTGTTCCTCAGGAGCTAAAAGCTGCATCTCTCTCTTTCTCTGACATGGGCCTGTTAGCACAAAATGGAACTTCAAACTTTGCTTAATGTCTCACATAGATCCAATAGCATTGACTGAGTGCCTTGGTTCAGCCCATCGCTTGTGCACAGTGCATGAGCTACAAACTAATGTCTGCATATGTCCAATGTTGGCTTGTGAGATGCGTCTTGCTTGTTATGGGATCAATACGCTCACTGCATTAATCAACCATGTGCACTGTACCAGAAACAGATGTTCATAATATGATTGCCAGTGTGATAAATATGGGTGTGGAGCCTCATCTGATTCTGAGGAGTTCATTATGAAAACTTGTTTTTAGGGTAGAGCATCACCCCAGGAAAACTTAAAGAGGAGACTCTGAGGCAGTGGAAGTGGACAAGCCTGCCTCAGGGGAGTGGGGAGATCACAAATCTGTATGGCTAGCAACAGTCTATAAAGCAAAATCTATAATGATATAAATACTGTTTGGTATACATATTGGCACAAGTATCTATCTGCAGTGCTTTATAATATTTCCTGAAAATTATGACCTTTTCAAATGCCTGCAGAGCAATATAAAAAAGGCGTCTATAAGGAAATAGAAGGACCGCACATTCTAGGCAGGACAAATTGCTCAACCCTTCTGGACGTTGGCGCACTTAATGCCATGCTCTTTCCAAGTTGGGCCCCGCTGGGCAAAGCCAAAGGGTGACTCCACAGGCCGACTAATTTGATGCTTCATATTGTGTGCTGAAGTGGAGGCTATTGACCACTGCCTCCATCGCCCAGCGGACAGGGGGGGGACAAGTTCAAAGGGATGGGTCTCTTCAGCACTCATCTATCCCTGCCTTTCATTTGTTTTTTTAAAAGGTGTACAATATATGCAAGCTTATGTAACATCAAATACACGAACATAAAAGAGGCTGCTTTTACGCTCATTGTAGTGGGTGGGGGAGTAATGAAACGCTTTTGAAGTTTTGCATCTTCGGAGAAGAAAAAAAACACTATTGATCCAAATTTCCAGTCTATATTGAAAATAATAGGATTGAGATTGTTGTTATGTGGTGTTACGTTCCTTTCCTGCCCTCTGCTGCCCTCTCTCAATCATGGGCTTATTGGGAACACCAATAGCTACAGATTGGAGCTGTAATAAATCATAGAAACTAATGAAAAGCAGCAGAAATGAGAAGGATCCCAACTCTGGGCCAAACACACTGGGTCAATAACAGAGTTGCTGGCAATAGAGACACACAGGTGGGGACATACAGGGAAAAGAAAAATTAAATGATGCAGTTAAATTGCGCCTTCTCCCTGCAAATACTCTTGCTTTTAGTGGATTTTAAAAAATGTATATCTGGAGGTTCTGAGTGGACAGCAATTGGATACCTCTGGGACTTCTTCATAGAGCTGTTAACTTGCATTTGTGAGTGCATGTGTGTCCCTTCATGCGTGTTTTATGCATGTGTGGGTTTGTGCACTAGGACTATCCTGAACTGTCTGGAAAATGGTCCCCTCATTACATTCATTTGCTGCAATTTAAAAGCCATTACAAAAAGCCTTGGGGTCAGAAAAAGCATAAATATGGTACATTTGTTTGACGGGCGAGGGCGAACTGATAAATCATCATCATCAGCATCAATCTGCAACTGCTACTAAATGCCTCCCCTGTGGATGCACAAGCCTGCATTTGCATACATTGAATAAGCAGAATTAAAAGACTGAAAAGGCAAAAATATTTTAATTCTGTATTCCTGTAACAAATGGGAGCCCATGCATTGAGTTACTTACGCCTCAGGTGTGAAATCTTTCTCTTTGCAGATCTCCATGAGTTTGGGGGTAAGCCTGTAGGCCTTCAGGGACAGGGAGCCTTGTGCCGTCTTTATAGGGTCTAGAATGACAAAGGAGAGTGATGAAGGAGAGTGATGAGTAGAAAGAACAATGTAAAACGGCTCTTTAAAATCATATTCTCTGAATTGAGGAAACAATCAAACCTTATTTCCCTTTTAGGTTAAGCTTTCTAAGATAGGTAAGACAATAGTGGCTTCCTAGGTTTTGTGTGGTTGATCCCATGCAATCAGTACCATGCAAAGGCTTACAGTCATCTGCTGACATACATTCTATATTCAATATTTGTATGCATATCTGAAAGTCTGGAGTGAGTGTTGATCCAGTAATACACCATCCCAACCCAAAACATCCTCACAAAGTCATTTAACATAGTAAAATAGTGTAAATAGAGTAGCAGAGCGGATAGAATTCCTGAAGCTATTATCTTAATCACTATAACTTTCAGTGCTATAGTGCACTAAGATTCAACCATTTGCTTAAAGGGGAATTCCGGCCAATTTTTACGTTAATCTTGATTGCTATAAATATGTGTGTACTTTCGTTTGGGGGAAGAAGAAAAAAACGACCCGAATCGCTGCGGGCAACACAGAGTAGCTGCAGCTACGTGTATAAGCTTCCACTGAGCTAAAATGGCAGTTGTCAGGGCAAGTTTTAGAATGCCTTTGTGCTTCTTAACAGACACAAAATGCAATTAAAGTGTCTGTGCAACATGAACAGGGCCCTTACGTGACAACAAGATGCGTTTTCAACTCCGACATTGTTTTAATTCACCTACCCTGTCTAGATTCTGCTGGTAGCTAGCCCTCTTAGCTGCTAGTTTGCCCTGTTAGCTGCTAGCTGCCGTCCGTGATAAGTGGGTTCAGCCAAAATACCACGCAGCAGTTCCGTGTATATTTGTAGCTTATCCATTTTGTGTGTGATCGATCTGGTGTTGGAGAGTAGGAGGCTTGGCAGTGTCGATTGGTGTAGTAGTTCCCTCAGCCGCGCTAGCAGGCACGACCTTACTTCTCAGAGCGATCTGCACACTGTTTACCTTTTCCTGCTACACCGGGACTTCAGCACGAGACTACAGATAGCCTTCTCTAATGTTTCCTTGTAGTTACATAGTCACTGATATGGTCATAACCACTACAGTGCTCAATTAGCTATTTTTAAGGGGGAATAAACTTCAAGTTTTCGTCACGAAGGCATGACCTGTCCTCTGGAGGACATAGCCAGACCACCGGGGGTTCACTGGATTGTTTTCGGGAGCGGGAGCCAATGAAGGCGGGGAGAAATTAGAAGCAAGGATGCCGGCCGGTCGGGCCTGCTAGCGCGGCTAAAACTACCAGACAAATAGACACTGCCAAGCCTCCTACTCACCAACACCAGATTGATCACACACAAAACGGATGAGGTACAAATACAGATGGAACTGCTGCGTGGTATTTTGGCTGAACACTAGGGCTTTGACTCCGGACTTCGTTATTTGAATATTTAAAAAAATTTTGATATTCAAAACGAATATTAGGCAGCCCTTAATATTAAAACCCGTTATGGGCATTATTTTTTGTAAATTTGTTTGCTTGTAAACGTTTTCAGTTCAGATTCCGAGGCTTTTTCATGCATTTCAAAATGTAACCTCCTGTCTCTCCTACCTACACCGGCCCCCGCACCCTGTTCCTTCTCCTCTTTCTACCTGCCTGCTCAGTGCTGCTGCACATGAGGGGAGGGGCTGCTCCTCAGTCACACAACAGAAGAGAGAGGTGACGGTTTCGGTGGCTATAGGAGAGAAATACCTTGCCTGCTCGCTGAACAATACTGGCGACTTTATTTTTTTTTTTACAGAAAGTCGCTGTCTTTTCTACAGAAAGTCACCAGATTTGTCGCTAGTCGCTTTTATGAAAAAAAGTTGCTAAGGGGGTCTGAAAAGTCGCTAAGTTGGCAACACTGCCCCCACACACACACACACACACACACACAGTATAAACATCAGACCACTTACGTAGGCTACGGTGAAAGCTCCAAACTTCCTGTCGAAAGCATTGTGTTTGTGTTTAATCCAGGGTCTGACTTTTAATAAATAAAAAAAAACTTAAGTTTGATACCAATATAGGACTTATTGAATGCATTTAATGGTCAAAATAGTATTAATTATTTGAATATATTTGAATATTAATAAACAAAAACTTTGAATATAGCCCTACTGAACAGACTTCGACGGCAGCTAGCAGCTAGCGGCTAACGGGGCAAGCTAGCTACCAGCAGAATCGAGACAGGGTAGGTGAATTAAAACAATGCCTGAGTTGAAAATGCATCTTGTTGTCACGTAAGGGCCCTGTTCATGTTGCACAGACACTTTAATTGCATTTTGTGTCTGTTAAGAGGCACAAAGGCACTCTAAAACTTGCCCTGACAACTGCCGTTTTAGCTCAGTGGAAGCTTGCACACGTAGCTGCAGCTACTCTGTGTTGCCCACAGCAATTCGGGTCGGGTTTTTTTCCAAACGAAAGTACACGCATATTTATAGCGGTCAAGAATAACGTAAAAATTGGCCGGAATTCTCCTTTAATGTTGGTTAACCTGGTGATGAAGACAGAGATTTAACAAACACCCTCTGGAATTCTATTGCCAAGAAGCATAACTATACCTGCAAGGGGAATTTGGCATGACGTGACAACAACAATGATAAAATTTGTCTTGCATGCAAGGAATACCGGTGTGGGTCTGTATTGTGCACTGCCCACAATCATATATTGAAGTTATGATATTGTCTCTAATCCAGAATGTATGTTGTCCTAAAAATGAAAGCAGTGCCAGCAGTTAAGAGTATTTATACACCACTAGAGTCAGGGGTTTTTATTTGTTATTTTTATACATCTCAAAAGTGTCCTCGGTTAACACAAGTAAAAAATAAAAATCCTGTTAACAAGGTGCTAGCTGGAATGGAGCTACCATTAAAACCAATCAGGGAAGATACAGTTCCTCCCCATCAGATCTCTTACTTGATTGATTTTGTCACTGAACTGAAATTCTACTCCATCCATCTTAGGGATATAAAACACTTGTGTCTGTACAGGCTTACAAAGAGCAGTACGGAGGGGAGTGGAGGAGCTGGTGGTCTATCCTCTGCAAAATGACATTTGCACAGCAGGCTTTCTATTATATTAAATAAATTCAACAAACAGAAGAGTCACGCTAAAGCAACATTTAAAAAGACAAAACATAAAAGTATCTAGACTGGCTCTGAGGAATGGCTCAGTCGTTGAATTCTTTTTCACATTCCTGTTTATGCTGTGAGTGAGAGAGAGAGAGAGAGAGAGAGAGAGAGAGAGAGAGAGAGAGAGAGAGAGAGAGAGAGAGAGATTATATTGGCTCAGACTGGACAGGCTGACAGCCACCAAACTCCAGTCTACCACAAATGTTTGTGTGACTTACTTACTTTCCAAAAGCCAACTGTGACAAGCCATTTGCCTACAGCAGGGCCACTCCCAAACAAGATACAGCCAATCTCAACTGATACTGGCCAATCGCCACTGAGATTGGTTGGTGACAGCCACACTTGATTAAAAAAATTCTCGGCCTTCCATAAAAAGCTTGGTAACTAAATCACAATCCAGCTCCTACGGGCCTCCTGAATTAATGGAACTTTACGTTTCACGCCAGGAAAGGCTAGCCTCTACCACGTGTGCATTTGCACACGTTAAAACACAGTTATACTTTTTGTTGGTCAATATAAAGTAAGTGGCTATGGAGAACATGGATGGGGGTTGTCTCTGTCTGTCTTTAATCTGCTGATGCCAAACAAGCACCAAAGCAAGAGAATGACAAAATTGCACAAAGTGAAGTTTAAGCCGAATAGAGCACATTGCTGATACAAAGTACTTAAATTGGCAAGGATCTAGTGGGGGCCTTATTTGTTTGGTTTTAAAATTAAATTAAATGTATACCTTTATGAATAAATAAATAAATATACAGACATGTCCCTGATTTGAGCTCTGAACCTGCAAAGAGCTATTGTAGGTTTGCTCTGTGCATGTCCATCTTAACCTCTTCAACTGTTCCCTTCATACAAGAAAACTGTTGTCACGGCGAACATATTTAACTAATTGTTTTAAAAACCCAGTTCACAATTCTAAGCTGTCATTGGACAGAAGCTATTAACTCGCCAGTTGGTAACCTGATTGATTCATCCATCGGCACAAAATGACCGGTGAGCCAATGACGAAAAGAAGAAAAAAAAAAAGAAATCAATTTTCTTTCCCTTTGACTTTAAACCAAGAGAATGTCAATTCCTTTGAGGTGCTTTGATCCATTAAGCGCTGCATTATTGACTGACATTAACAGGAGTCCTCGTTTAGAATGAAAAAGGGCTGACTTACTGTCTGCCTGCCTGAGTGGCCAGCTGGCTGGCAGGACTAGATCAGAGGGGTTCATATGTCAGCTGGTTAAAATTAATCTTTGCCTATCATGAAGGGGGGGAGGGGGAGTCCCCTCTACACTTGCCGGCACTGAAACATGACATTTTTTGAAATAACAATTCTGGTTGCTGCCTTACTCTTGACTTAAAGTGAGTAGATAAACACTAAGCTTTACTGTACTTCACTTATTTTTCGGCTCATAAACCTAAAAAGGAGCTAAACTCGGCACATTATGAAGTGTGAAATATGGGCAGAAAATACTATCTTGATACGATTTGGCATTTTGACAATGTCTATATTTGACTTTCTCTTCAGCTTGTAAAAGTCTGTAATGCGTGAGTCACATTTCAGCACTATGAATATACATAAAGACGAGTTGTACTCTCATAGAAACCAGCCACAAATTAAATACTAGTCTAATTTTATTATTTAATTGATTTCATTTTTTATTTTTATTTTTAAATGTAATGTACTAATATACTGCCTCTGAAATCAATGAGCACTTGGAGTAGTTATGTGGTAATTAATCATTTATTTAGACACTGAGAAGTTGAATGCACACTGCTTTACAGCGACAGGTTTTAATTTGCTGTCATGTAGGTTTTAAAATTGCTGTCCGTTGAAAGAAAGCTTCCACCATCTGGGATGGCATTTGTTGTGCAGCAATTATGGGCAGCTTTTAAAAGGTCTTTACTGTGAAGCAGGTGCAGGGCAGGCACATGATGTCCATACACGTCATGTTAGTGGTTACCAGCTCCCTTGTTAATCCTGACTATTTTCCCTGCTTTTTGCTCGTCTCTGCCTCCTCTGCTGTTGGCTGCTCAAGGGGTGTTACCTCCATAAGACATGGGGTCGCAAAGCCCTTCTTTTAACCTGCCACTGATGATTTACTGGCAGGGCATAAGACCGGGTCTTCGCGGTGTTAGAGGGGAACCACTCACACACCCTGCTACCTTGATGTTAAATAGCAGTTTGCATTATACGAAAGAACATCTGCATATTGCAGATCTGGACAAAAAGAAAACATTTATAATTATTCTTCAAGGTCTTTAACATGTATTTAACTTAGAGATTTGCAAGATTTGTCTAAAAACATAACCATTGTTTTTATATAACACACACACACTCTAACCTCAACCAATGTATTCCTACATCTGTCACACTAATTTACTGTTGAGATTCTCTGAATGTCAACCACAGTAAAATACTGTATTATAAGACTTCCCAGTGGCAGTGCTATTCTTAGATACTGACTGATTAAAGACACCAATTGTTTAATCGTGGCTGAAACTAAAATGAATATGAATGATGAACTTTATCTGCTCCCTAGTAGCAGTGCTGTTTTAATGCCTGAGAAGTAAAACTAATCATGATCTGGTATATTGAATCTGAGCAAGCTTTCGTGATGTAAGAATGTTTTTTTGTTTTTTTTTCATGAGGATTCAGCATTGTTTTGTGAAGCTTTTGTGTAAATCTTAACTGGTGTAGTCCTACTCTCCTGGAACCACTTTCCAACAGCATGAATCTATCATTTGTGGTCATCTGGGAATGGCTGAGCAGTTGGTATTTCAGAGTTCTAGCACTGCTATATTGTTCACCTGTCACACAGGTCTTTTGTTCTTATACAACTTAGTAAATATAACATTCCCTGGTAGTGAGGTCAATAAATTGGATAAGAATTAGCCCACCTGACCATTACCTGTACTGACCGATGGTTGAACCCATCTCGTCTATTCAAAGCCACTCAAGTTTAAAATTATAAGTGACCACTGGCCCAAAGGTGAGGCTAGAATATTTTTTGCCAATAAAACCAACTACTTCAGTAATTTAAAGTGGCTATATGTTAGGGCTGGGCGATATGGAGAAAATCAAATATCACAATATTTTTTACCAAATACTGCAACGATATTGTAGTGTTGACTATTGGTGCTTTCACAAAATATTTACACAATGAGATTTTTGATAAATAATCATCAGTAATGTGGATATAATGACTAAGTGGGTAAAGGCAAATAATAGAACAGCTAGAACAGTCTGGTAAGTTCAGAAAATGACATCACTTTACTGTAATGCAGCCTTTAAAACCAGGAAAAGACAACACTTATGGCATATAACAAAATTACCATATCCAAAATTTAACACAATATCTACTCTCATATCACGATATCAATATAATATCGATATATTGCCCAGCCCTACTATATGTAAATTTCAGTTTGTGTTGATTCTAGCAGCCGCTTTGGACAAAGGTTACAGTGCTGTATTACCCACTGTATTACCGTTGTGAGCGTTACGAGGAGGTCATATAGTTTCAATGAATGTTTAGCTCAGATAGAAAATCATTAATTTATAATAAGATAATAAGTTACAGATGCATCATTGCATTTCAAGTGTACAGTAACAGACTACTTTGTGATGTATTGTGAGCTAACGTAACGTTATCACTGTCACTGTGTCACAAGCCAAAGCATTAAGAGTTTGTTGTAATGTTAGCAACCAATGTAATACCTGATTTATATAACGCATTTCACGAAACCCAAGGACGCTTAACACAAGTACAGGGGGACAAGGGAAAAGAAAATAGTAGGTCAACACAAACACGGACTGAAAAGGAATAAAATAGAGTGCTAAATGGAAGGGGGAAGTAATTTAGTGTAGGCTAATGACTACAACCACATCACACAATCTAAAGTTATTGTATAATGGAAATAGACTTATTACATACCTAAGGACCAATTCAAGGACTATTTTTGAATCACTTACAATCCTGCAATTGTCTCCTTCTGTTGAAAGCCTAACAGAACCAGGTTTTCACACGTCATCTCACTTTTAGTTGTTTTCTGTTTAATTTCCTTCTTTTCTGTGATTGTCCTGCCCCAGTATCAGCCATAACTACAACATATAGGCTAACTTCTAAAATAACATTAAAATACAATTGGTCCTATATATATTGCAAACGGTTGTTTTATTGAAAATGTGAAAAAATCCCTGGCTAGGGGTGAGGAGGTGGGAGCAGTATTTCTTGATCTTAAAAATGCCTTCGATACAATCAACCATAACTTGCTTTTAACTAAAATGTCTTTTTTAATTTTTCTACGGAGGCAGTATACTGGTTTGCATCGTATCTTCAGGCTAGAGTACAGTGTGTCAAAGTTGACCAGGAAAAAATCATCAATCATGAACATCAAAATGGGCATACCACAGGGCTCTATACTTATGCCTTTACTGTTCAGCCTTTTTATTAATGATCTACCGTTGAACTGTTCAGGTGCCAGCGTCCAGCTATATGCAGATGATGCAGTTCTTTATGTACCCGCTAAGTCACCAGAGTTGGCAGCTGATGTACTATCTGCATGTCTGGCTAATGTCGGACAGTGGCATAATCATAATCAGTTGGTGCTAAATTTTACAAAAACAGTTTCCATGTGTTTTTCTATTAAGAAATTGGATTTAAATGAGAGATTGAAGATTGAATTACAAAATGAAAAAATTCAATCTGTAAAAGAATTTAAATATCTTGGATTGGTCATAGATCCTCAACTTAAATTTTCTAAACATATAAAGAAAATTTCTAAAACAATACAAAGCAATCTAAACTGTTTCAAATTAATTAGAAACTATATACCAAACCAGGCAGCCCTGCTGTACATGCATGCTATGGTCTTTTCACATATTTCATACTGCATGACCGTTTGGGCGCAAGCAGCTCCGTCTGAAATAAAACGTATTGGTTCACTTTACAATCGAGCAATACAAATTATGGATAAAAAGCCCTTTTCAGTTAAGAGCTGTAGACTATGGAATTCATTACCAGCTGACATTAAGGTCCTATCGGACTTCAAAAAATTTACTTCCAGAATTAAGTTGTGGCTAAAGGCAAATCAAAACTGTAACCATTTTTAACTATTATTAGTACTATTTTTTTTTTTTTTTTTTTTTATTATTTTCCTTGTGTAGTGAGTGAAGGTGTGTGTGAATGAAGAAATGCCTATGATTTTTCCTTTTTTTTCTTATGTATCTGTTTTATAATGTTTTTAGAAATGCCCAACCAGGGACAAGAGTTGAGAATTAGCTCTAGCTATAAACTCTATATGCTGCGCATCAGTTACGGGCTTTGTATTGTAACTATGTTTGCTTGTATGGTCCCTGTTAAATAAACAAATAAAATAATAAAAAGAAATTTCCTGCTTTTACCTGGCTGGATACAATAACACAGGCTTTTCCAGTGTCAAATCTGTGACCCGTCAGAATGTGGGTTCTGTTGCACCGTCTACCTGGAGTAAATTTATTTTATTATATATATATATATATATTTAAACATTTAAAAGTTACATATAGTTACTTCCAATTATTTGTATTGTATTTGATAATTACTTCAACCAACTTTTATGTTCTAGTGCTTCGCCATGGCCAAACCTTTCAAAAGACTTGGAAACCACATTATGTGAAAGGCTCCACATATGGACATTTTGGAGCAGCGGTCTTGTGTTGATTTGAATATGATATTGTCGACAATGGTGAGTGACAAGAAATTCATCCACATAGTCAGTCATTCCAAAGTCTTCTGTACAGGTCTACTCACCATAGATGAGTACAACGGACTCTTCAATGGCGTGCTGGTAGCTGAACTGGGAGTCGAGCAGCGCTCGGCTGACAAAGGAGCCATAGTAGGTGGACTGGTACCAGCCCACATGCAGATGGTCAATGTTGACGTGACGCAGAGAACGCATCATCTCCATCTGGTACTGGACTAGAGGCGGACAGAGAGGTAGAATTGGAGAGAGAGGGAAAGTCAGAGGAATGGAACAGAGAAAGGGAGAAAGAGAAAACATTTAATTCAAAATTAATTTAATTGAAATCAGTTTGGGGATTATTTTTTTTTGTTTGTTGGATCTGTGCATATCTAGTCTCCATCTGTAACTGGACATGGTGTACGAACAGAGGGAGGGAGAAGAAGATGAGAAATATAGCGAGGAAGAAAAACAATGCACTGAAAACAGAGAAAAGCAAAGGCTTCATCTTCTGTTATCAAGTGGTTGTGGTGGAGAGTTCTAAAACAAACATCAACCGGGACCACCAGCCACCCTTTTCATTCCTTAAGTCAGTAAATATCTCCTGGTAGAGAAAAAACACGGATAGATAGATACACAGACAGGATTCAGCTACTGGAGAGAAGGCTAGATACATTACGAGGAGAGCCATTTCATTACACCAGACACATCCTTAGGATGCGCAGCCAGAAATACAAACAACCTGCCTCGCCGGGTGTAAGTAACAACCAAAGCAAGCGAGCAAAACAGCATCTCCATGCAGGTTAGCTGGAGGAGGTTGATAAATCAGGGTGTTATTGGGCAGCTGTGGCCCCCTAGACCCCAGCCTGTAGAGCACATCCTTCTACTGCTGGGGCTGTTAACAAGAACAAACTGTAGAGGTGGAAAAGAGGGATGGTGGAAAGCAGACAAAAAGAAAAAGAGCAAAGACGATGGAAATGTGAAGGGTAGTAGGGGGGAGGGGAGAAGAGAATGGCATAAGGGGGAGCAGAGGATGAAGAAAAGTGGAAGAGGGTGGAGAACAGAACAGAAAGAAAAGGAAGTGAGTGAGTAAAAATGTCACCTTATTACAAAAGGTAAAATTTCTCTTTCGGGTTCTTTCTAATGTCATGAAATTCGACCCCTGATATATTTATTTATTATTATTTATTATGTAAAGCAGGGAGTATGTTCAGTCCAAATATTTAAACATTTCAGTTGGTCATCAGATATTTGACCTTTCAGAGTCCATGTAGCACTCCTAAAGAGAGCAGTCATGCACGCAATACTTTCTGGTTTATTTGCATTAAATTATCCAGTCATTAACCAACTTCCCACAAACACCCACACTTCTCGCTTACTGTCATTTGTTCCACTGCCTCTGCTGTACTCCACACAGAAAACAAAATGGCACTGGTCTGCCCACAATTATACATTCAACTCCGTGTGCGGCACAAGGCGCCTCTTCTTCCGGACAATAAAACATTGAACATCTGGTTGGAACACAGGATTGGGGACAGACGGGCAAGGAGGCCCTATTCACAGCCCGTCCTGCAGGGATGCACCAATCTAGCCTTTTAATCTAGCCTTTTTATTTAGTGATTGACATAGTCAGTCAGACAAAAGAAAGCAGAGTAGATGGATGGGATAATACAAAGGGGAGGAGATGGGAAGGAAGGAGAGGAATTGAGAAAGATGGGGAATATGCGGGGGAAGAGAGAGACTGCAGACCGTGTAGCAACTGTGGCAAACTGTGGGGGGAGGAGTTGTCAGGTGGCGTCTGGCACTGTGTGTGTGTGTGTGTTTTTTAGCTGCGATTCTTGTGCGTAGTAGCAAACCCACTGGAGAAATGTGAGTATAGTATATTTCATAGACAAGAATTAGCTAGGTGCGAGCAAATTCTTTGTAATTCTGAGTCTACAGTGTCAAATGAGAAGTAGGTGAGAATTAAAACATGGAGTGTGGAAGACACTAAAGAGAAGAAACAAAAGAGAGAATGAGGAAGGGAGAGAGTGTTTCAGACAGGCAGAGTTACTGTATTCTGCTGGAGAGTGGCTCTGCCTAGGGGCAGGCTAGCAGCAGACTGTATGTATTTCTAATGTATTTATTATCTAGCCCTCTTCCCTTTCCCTAAGTGGCGATGCCACTTGTCAGGCCGTCATTGTAAATAAAAACCTGTTCTTAATGACTTGCCTGTAAAAATAAAAAGGTGAAATAAATAAAGACACCCAAGAAACAGAGCTCAGTGGAGAGGGAAAGCAGCCTGCCACCTAACTACTGTATCTGTCTCTGCACTCATATGCCGATCAGTATGGGTACTTACCTCTCAAGCGGCACTAATGTGTATGCTTGCCCCAATACCCTATCATTAGCAGGGAAATTGTGCACAAAGTGATCGGTCTCTGAAGTGAAAGCTGAAGGCTGGAGGATTGACAACAAAGGCAGGAAAACCAATCAGCTATCTCTCATGTTTTAGCCAATCGCTAACTCCCTTCCCAGTTCTTTATAACCTTAATATATGTACACTATCTGTAGTTGAATGCCTTTATTGTCATTGTACTTTACAATACAGCGATATTAGGAACGCTATTCCACTGGGTGCATACAATAAATAATCCTTACAGGACCTATAAAACAGAATAAAAACAGTAAAAGCGCAATGATCAGATAAGTGCAAGTATCGAAATGCAGGGGATGACAGTGAGTGACTAGGTATGTCAAACTACATTTGTTTAGGGAAACTATTGCATTTGCAAAGAAGCCATTTTTATTTGCCAACTAATCAATACATTCCAACGGTGGGTTAATTAATAATTACCTAAATAGTTAAAAGGGTGAGGAACCTCAGAGTAAAGATGCAATACTGAGATTTTTAGACATAAAGACAAAAAAGACAAAAAAATGAATGCAACAACTGAGCATGTGTTACTGAACTTAAACCAACCACTGCACAAGTGACAGTGTCCCCTGCCAACTAATCTACAAAGATCTCAGAAAGACTTCAGAGTTGTTTTTAACAAATCTAAAATAAAAAGCTGTTTCGGTTCATTCTGACAGTTTTCGAATTTCAAAGAACATGGGACTACATAGTCTTTTTTCCTAAACTGGTAGGTCAACTGAGCAGCCAAGACCTACCAGGTGACCAGGAGCCTACACACAGAGAGATAGAAATTGTTAGCCGAAATAAGAGATCATTCTGCAGAAAAGCAACATGTAGCTCTTCGCAAATCATTTTTTTAATGTGTTGGGGAAACAGATAATGGAGCCAAATGGTTAGGCTAATGCAGTTTTTGTGCCATTCCCCCCTTTGGAGGAAGAAAATGTTCTCTTTCTTGATGCTTCTGTACTTTTAAAAATTCCAAAATACATATAACCCCAATACCATTGCAAACTGATGCTAATAAAAAAAGTGCCACATATTAATACAAAAAACAGTATTCAGTCCACAAAAAAAGTGGCTAAAACATGTACAAACATCGTACAGTTTATAATTTCAAGTCTATTAAATGCAACTAGCTTCAGTTTGTTGAGTAATAGCGTGTAAGAGACAGAGCCTGCTGGATCATAGTTCATAAAAATGCAGCGCAGTGACGATACAGACATTTCATAGCCTACACAAGACGGGTGTAACGCCGCTAATGAGTCAGCCGTCATTTTCTGAGTAGCCTAGCATATGCTTCAGTCCATCGCACTCACTCGGTCTTTAGGTCGTTCTTTTTTTTTTTTTTTATTTCTAAAGATTTCGGCCTTTATTTTGATAGGAAAGCTGAAGACATGAAAGGGGAGAGAGAGGGGGGGGATGACATGCAGGAAAGGGCCGCAGGTCGGAGTCAAACCTCTATATTTACCAACTGAGCTTTCCGCGCGTCCTCTCTCTTTTAATCAGTCTGTTATTGTTGTTGAAAGCTTATGAAGGAGCTTTCTCAGATATATATATATATATTTTTTAATATATCCTAGGCTATTTATTTTAGATAACTTTCATTTACATGTGTTGCAGCTGTATATTTTCAAACTGGTAAAGGAAACCCTGTCTTTGCATTTTATTTCAATCACAATCTGTTTTAATAAAAGAGCTTGTGAAAAGTGGCTTTGACTTAAAACTGAAGATTTAGCCCACTTTGTAAAAAAATGCAGAGCTATATATCGTGTATCGCCATTCAGCGTTACAGCGATGCGAGGAAAAATTTGGGTGCACCTACATTTTGTGCTGGTGCACCTAAATAAAAAAAGTTAGGCACACCAGTGCAACCAAGGCAAAAAGTTAGTGTGGAGCCCTGACGCTGTACCCAGGTCAGAAAGAAATAGACAGAAGACACATGCAGACAACCAACTGACATGCAGCCTGATAGCTAAACTGAGTTTCCAATGGCTGAGTGAGACTACCACAGATCTCATCCACCACAGATCTAATACAGAGAACAGAGCCTTGTAAATGCCGCAGGATCATTACCTTATTTGTTCAAAAACCAAGAACTAAAGCTGCGAAAACGATAGCAAAACAATCTCTGTGACCATCTAATCTAAGTGTGTGTGTGTGTGTCTATAGTCCACAATATAGTGGAGTATATATACAAGTACTAAAGCCTCTGGAGGTCTGGAGAACTTATGCAATCTGTGTTGTAAAAAAAGTTAGGTGTAAAAATCAGTTAATAAACTAACTAGAATAAATTATAATTTAATAAAACCTAAATATTTTCAAATGTTTTTAAAGACAACAATCTCTTAAAAAAAGAAAAAAGAAAGAAATAGCAAAGAAAAAAACGTACATACCGGTATTAGGACTCGTGAAGCTGTAACTATCAAATGTTTGCTATTTTTATTGATTATCTTGCAAAGAAAATGAAATGCTAGCAAATATTTTTTAATACAAAGATGGACGTTGATCTGCACTACAAGCAAATCAGCTTAATATCTGTGCTTTTCCTTCTTTCTCCCTCCCTTCAACTAGGTTAGCAGCTGCCAAGGGAAACAAGCCTGTGAGGAGCGTGTTAAAATTACGACAATACCTCTGCTATCTAGATCCTGTCAATGTCCTTTCCAGGGTGAGGCTCAAACATCCTGAAAAAGTGTAGGTCCCAGCATGACAAGCTAGTTTAGAAGCCCTCTGTATTCTATGTTCAAAAACAAAACCAAAAACTGGACTTCTTGCTCCCCATTGTTGCATTACTAAGACAGCCGGTAACATCCTGTGGACATTAACGACAGCATAAGCCAGAGAATAGCCAATTTAACAATATCATCAAGGCACGGAGGTGGGAGCATGCGCCACCGCTTGCTATTCCCTCACTCATTTCTGCTGCCCTGCCGCCTCTCCTATCAATCAATCTGGGTCCTGAGGCCAGACAGGGAATGAGTCTGCCCATTCCCTTAGCGCTGCTTGATTGTGTGTGTGTGTGTGTGTGTGTGTGTGTGTGTGTGTGTGTGTGTGTGTGTGGGTCAGAGAAGAAAGGGGCTGTAAGACGGAGACAAAATGAATGTGTATTTAAAAGAGTATGGGTGAAACCATGACAAAGTGAAAATGAAGGAAAAAGGACATGATCCACAGCGAAAGTGCAAAATGTGGGAGAGCAGGAAATGTGTTGGCGAGCAGGTGTGTCTGTGTGCTTAAATGTGTGGAAAGAGAAAGTGTGAGATGTGTTAAGCCTTAGGATGCCATGTACTGCCAGCTGTATATCTAAAGTGAGTGTGTACGTATATCGTATAGTAGAGTGGAGGTATTTATCAGCTGGAAGCTAAACTCCTCACCTTGGGCAGTAATGTTAAGGGTCATAATCAACAAGGCACTACTAGTGTGTGTCTGTGTCTCTGCAATGAACCAGACAGATAGTCCATACTCTTAATACTCGATGACACAAGAGGTGAACTGCATCCGACCTTGCATGCTGCTGCAGGCCACAACATCCCAGCGCAGGCAGCAAGATGTGTGTATGTGTCCGTTTGTCACAACACATTCTAATCACACACACACACACACACACACACACACACACACACACACACACACACACACACACACACACACACACACACACACACACCAAATTAATAATAAAATAAAGTCAAATGTCTGAAACTTGGCGAGTTATATTACCTTTACCCTCTATTTCCCTCTTTTACTACATCAGTTTGGTGAATACAAATTTTGAATAGCCTTAAATGAGGTTAGACGGCCCAATCAGACCTACATTTTGATGTAGATTACATTTTGTTGAAATTCTCTCTCACTTAGTTGCAATAAAAGTAAAACGGTTGAGCTTAAGATGGACCACTGATCAAGGACAGAAATATACAGCTGTGATTAAACTGCACTCTAAAGAGTAGCAGTGGTGTTTAGCATGGTGAAAGTCAAGAGATGGGTTTGCCTTCTTACCTTGCACATATAAAATAATTTTTTTGCTTTATGTTGACCCATCTATATTCCTCTCAAAGTAAACAATGAAAAAACACAAAACGGCCATTTTGTTTGATTGATAGGACTGCTACCATTGCTGGCTGCTCTAAATGACTAATTTCTCACATTTTGCCAGTGGTGTTCAGTGGTGACAGCAAAGCAGGCACATCTTGGCATTTCATAAATACTTCAGAGCTAAGAGAAAAACAAAACAAATGTTTAGGTGCATTACAATTTAAGGACATCTACAGCGACTGTGTGGACACCAAATGTGCATGCCGCAGCAGTTCAGCGACCTATTGTGTACAGGTAGATGAAGGCGATGGGACCCGGGCGCCGCAAGTGCTGTCTTATCGTCATGTGTCCCCATATATTATCCCTGTGGTATCAAAAAGCTATATTTTTCAAGGTATTATGTCAAAGTTAGAAATTCCCGTGTCGTGACAACACTAGTTCTTACCATCTCTGCGTTTATTTTGGATCCTCAGTTTTCTTTCAAAGCCTCTGTGACAATCCTGATAAGCATTCTATAAAACACACATGGCTTGACTTTACCCCTCATACAACAAAACACTACGTCTGCTATTGTCTACTTTGGAGAACAAAGTAAATCTCTATGTTTGAAGGCCTTGAGACTAGCTGCCTGTCCTGCCTTGTTGTTTCACCGCTGCTTTCCTGTTTACCCAGCCTCCTTTAACCTTGCTACTCCTCTGGAGTCCCTGAACGGGAGTGGAAAATGGCTAATAATATGAATGCACTGTTCTGCTAATCTGAGTCCATTCATCACATTACAAATCCCTGGTGAACTGTAGAGTCCTGTAGAGAACTCCTGTAGACCCTGTGCATTTTAAGGTCAGTGTAATTTGTTTTTGAGGGGAAATCTCCATCCTTATAGACTGAGATATCATCAAGCTAGAAAGTGAAAAACAATGGAAAGGAAAAAAAACGACATTAAGTTATTCTCAAGGACACTTGTTATCTGACATCAAATGCACAGCCATGTCTGTACCTGGCACCCTTGAGGTGACACGTTAAAAAAAAAAAAATACAGCTGTTACAAAAATTTTACATTTTCAAAATGCATAGTATTGCACGTATCCACATTGAGAAAGCTAAGAAGTGCTGCCTACACAGCCTTGCATAGGTTTCTTTTATTTTACATTGCATGGTCATTTAGTTCATGCATTTATCCAAAGCGACTTCCAATTAAGTGCTTTCAACCTCGAAGGTGCAAACTCCAGACAACAAGTAGTAAGTGCAAGTACATTAGCTTTAAATAAGCAAAACTACATATGAAAGTGCAGCTACAAGAATATTATCCATTTATATATATTTTTTTATTAAGTCCGAGGTGCCGTTGGAAGAGATGCGTTTTTAGCCTTCGGTGGAAGATGTGTAGGCTTTTGGCCGTTCTGATGTCAATAGGGAGCTCATTCCACCATTTAGGAGCCAGGAAAGCAAACAAACAGTCGGGATTTCGTTGAGTGATTAGTTGTCCCTGGGCGGGTTGGGGTATAGGGTTTGACCATGTCCTGGATGTATGCTGGGGCTGATCCGTTCATGGCCCTGTATTCAAGTACTAGTGTCTTGAAGCGGATGTGGGCAGCAACTGGTAACAAGTGAAGAGAGCGGAGGAGCGGTGTAGTGTGAGAGAACTTGGGCAGGTTGACGACAAGTCGAGCTGCTGCGTTCTGAATGAGCTGCAGGGGCCAGATGGCACACGCAGGCAGGCCAGCCAGGAGGGAGTTGCAGTAGTCTAGGCGTGAGATGACTAGAGCCTGAACCAGAACCTGAGCCGCCTTCTGCTTTAGAATGGGACGTATCCTTTTGATATTATGCAGGATGTATCGACACGATCAGGTACCGTATTTTCCGGACTATAAGTCGCACTTTTTTTCCTACTTTGGCTGGTCCTGCGACTTATAGTCAGGTGCGACCTATATATCAAAATATATATAATTTAACATGTTTTTACATGAAAACATTACCGTCTACAGCCGCGAGAGGGCGCTCTAGGCTTGTGACAACCAGAACGCTCCTCGTAAAGACAACAGAGAAAGAAAAGAGACAAACTGCAGGTAGTGAAATATGCAGCCGAAAACGGTAATCGAGCAGCAGAAAGAGAGTTTGAAATGAGGGAGAAACTTATGAGGGAGACTGGCAAAAAGGTGACTCTTACTGCAATGAAGAAAACAAAGAAAGCTAATCGGCTAATCGTGGGCTGAAAGCAAGATGGCCAGAGCTGGAGGAACGAGTCTGGAGGGGCTCGTTCACGGTGCAGCTTCGTCTCCACGCCTTTTAATACCTCCATGCTCCACGCCCTGCTAGCTAGTTGTTCTGTGTGCTATTGTATAGTTCAATAACTGTTAATGTGTTACGTTAACATACCGGACACCTACCGTATTCAGCGTATTGTTCTGTGTGCTATTGTGTAGTTGAATAACTCTTGTATTTATAATCTAAATAAATGCGACTTATATGTTTTTTTTCTCTTCATGGCGCATTTTTTGACTGATGCGACTTATACTCCGGAGCGACTTATAGTCCGAAAAATACGGTAGTTGTTTCAGATAATGTGTGGAGATCCAAGTCAGACAGATACGTGCTGCGTTTCAGACTCCGGACAGGAGATAATTAGTTGGGTGTCATCTGCGTAGCTGTGATGAGAAAAGCCGTGCGAGTGAATGACAGACCCGAGAATTTGTGTATAGAGAAAAGAGGAGGGGACCCAGGACTGATCCCTGAAGAACCCCAGTTTTGAGTGGGCAAGGTTCTGAGATAGATCCTCTCCAAGTTACCCGGTTGGTTTGGTCTGCCAGGTAAGATGTGAGCAAAGAGAGCGCAGAGCCTGAGACAGCCAGATCCTGGAGTGTCGAAATAAGGGTCTGGCGGTTCACTGTGTCAAAGGCAGCAGAAAGGTCCAGAAGGATGATGACGGAAGAGAAAGAGGTTGCTCTAGCAATGTGAAGCTGCTCAGTGACAGCAAGGATGGCAGTTTCTGTTGAGTGTGCAGCCTTGACTGGTGGGGATCAAGAAGGTTGTTCTGTTGGAGATAAGTAAAGAGTTGATTATAAATGGAACGCTTAAGAGTTTTGGATAGAAGTGGATGAAGGGAGACGGGTATGTAGTTATTTACCTCAGCGAGTAGAGTGTTGGATTTTTGAGTAGTGGGGGTCACCTTTGCCTCTTTGAGGGCATTGGGGAAACAGCCAGTTGTCAGGCAGATGATGATGAAATGGATGAGGAAAGAAAGAAGGTCAGGAGCAATATTGCTCCTGACCTTCTTCCTTTCCTCACGTGAGAAGGGATAGGATCCAGGGGGCAGGTGGTTGGGTGGGCGGAAGGTAGTCTAAGTAAAAATTTGATTTGGAGATAGAGGGGTGAAAGATTGCTAGATGGAAAGATGATTTTAGGAAGTGTAATGGAGAATGATATATAATATTTGTACTCAGTCCTTCTCCCCCCCAAAAAAAAAAAAAAAAAAAAAAAAAAAAAAACACCAGCAAGACAGACAGACAAGACCCACCCACCCCCAAACCCACACACAAACACACGGCTGACTAAACAGCTGTCAGGTAAAGAGCACGTTGGTGGCTTACGGGCACCACTTATTTCAGCTAGTAATAAAAAGAAGCCATGATTAAAAAGATGAAAAATAATGTGTATTTTTCATCTTTTTAATCATGGCTTCTTTGCACAGACTCCGTAAAACCCCCTTCCCCTAAAAAAAAATTTTAGACTGTAAAATTGACACCAGACAGCAGAACCACCCATGTCCAGAGGCAAATGAATGCACTTGAAACAAACAGATGACTGGTGCTGATGAAGGGGTACTTAAGTTCATCTCACAGGACTGAGTGGGTACATGAGGGTAAAAGGCTGGGTAGCAGTGATGTAGATACAGTATCTGCGTTATAACACAGCCACAAGATTAAGGAGGTCTACCACTCAACAGCATTACGACATACATGAGAGACAGAAATAGAGAGAAGTCAAGGGAGGAGATGCAGAGGAAGGTGAAAGTGTTCGAGGGGCCAGGAAGAAAGGGAAGGAAGGCAACAGCCTGTCTTTCCTCAGTGAATGCAATTTGCTAAGTGAGCACACTAAGTGGAGCACACAACAGCGTGTGTGTGCGTTTGTGTGTGTGTGAGAGAAAGATGGCACAAGGTAAAGCTGACCTATGACATGACTCATTGATCTCCAAGGCTCAGTATGTGGAGAGGAGAAAATGATGACCTTGCCTATACGGCAGGTCCCTGTGCTATGAAGAAATGTCCAACAAACATTTTTTTACATCAATGTATACTGAAAATTATAAAATGGTTCTAAGAATATACTACTAGTAGTTTAAAAATAAATGTTGAGCTTGAAGGAAGCCAAGGTTTAGCTAGGGTTTTACTGTCACTTAGGTTGTTTCTAAACCATTTATTTTCAAATTATTTCCAGCACATTGTTTACGTATTAAGCAAACTTTAATGGCACTGACTAGGACAAATCAGGCCAATCAACATATCAGCATGGTAACATGCAGGTTTTCATTTGAGGATACTTCACTATAGAGATGAATATACTAATAAAAAAACCGTAGCTCATTATTAAGATCTTACTACCTTCCCTGCTCAGTAGACATATTGCTGCCCTCGTTTCCACTTATTCAGTAAAACTCTGTGCCTCAGTGTTCCTACAGGCATGCTAAATCGGGGATACTACTGTCAAAGACATTACGTTTAAGCGCATTCTCTCCTTCTCCTCTAAAGAGAATAGAGGACAAACATTCTTTCTACGTACTGTCGAGGTTAGCTGGTGCTAATGTGAGAAAGCAGTTGCATTTTGTCCGTCCGCACGTTTGTCTGTCGGAAAAAGGGAACAGTGATAAATGTGCGAGTTGTCGAGAAGTAAATGGTGCTATCGAGTTGTGGTCTGGTCCGGGGTGCCAGGAGAGGTACGAGGCTAATTTTCAGCAGCAAGGCTATAATGGGATGTGTGTGCCTATTTGTGGCTGTGTGTGTTTGTGCGGGTGAACCCAACGTTGTCCATGTTCCACCTGGCACAGTGGATTAGGTGCAATTAATCTTAGTTAAGCAAGCCCTGTGGAGAGCTGCCTGCCTTACATGCACATACAAAAACACACACACACACAAGGCCACAAACAGGCACCCGGTGATGCACACAAGAGAATAGTGAAGGAGTTGCTTTGTGTGACAAGTTCACCATATGCACATTTGACAGCGTCGCTTGTCAAGGGGCTTTGTTTTTATAGTGGGAATGGGGAGATGATGTGGAAGGGGAAATTGTGTGCGTTTGATTGTTTGCTCACTCAAATGTCCTCCTTTATCTTTTTGAATGGGAGAAAAAGTAAAAAGAATTCTACATGATCTCTTTGTCAATACTCGTTTAACAGAGGTAACGTTTAAGAAGTAGGAAGTGCAGAGTGTGCATGTATAGTATGGAGAATACAATACTTCTCTAGTCCCTTTAAACTCTAAGCTCATCATATTCAGTCTGCCAATTTTACATTTCCTAAATGCAGCCATTACATTCAAATTAGTAATTGGGATGGGACATGCATAAAGGACAGCAAAAGGAGCTTACAAATGTGCCGATGTTCTTTCGCAAACTACTCAAAAACATCGGTAGGTTATTGAGACAGATGCCAAAACATATTTTTAAAGAATGGCCTTGATTTTGAATCATTTTCTTTGTGCTACAACTGCACTTAATGCATTTATTCACAAGTGAAGGCTCATTAGCCTCTCCCAAACAGGCTTCAGTATCTAGGGGCAATTAATTGCATCACCACCCACAACCCCACATTTGTCTCATCCATATACCATGTGGCCTCACCTGTGTAAAAAAGCTCTACAAGCGTCAGACTTGCATGAGTAAACATAGGACCATCGGTGATTACCACAGCCCAGTGGGAGGAGATCGAGTATTTCAGGAATTCAGGCTTCTGGACGACGTGCATGCATTTTCTGCATAGGCAGCTGACTGTCAGTTGGAGCACTTCCAATGCTTGAATGGGTATAACACTTTTGAATCATTAGCATAACACAAGGTTACACGTAACAATATAATCCAATGCATCTAATTTCCATATATGTATTTCGCATATACCTTATTTTGAGAAGCGGACATAGTCGTGTGTATCCTGCGCCGTCAATGCAGCGACAGCTGGTTTGACCGTGGACATGTCCGAGACGGCTAGCTTGACCGTAGTCTTTTACTCGGGCAGCTCCCCTGCTGATTGGAGGATGCTTCGCACTGGTTTATCGAGAAATTAAAAAAAACTCTGGTAGCTGTCCAAAGCCCAAGGAAGCTGCCTGGCCTGACTGAAGCTGTTCAAAAAGCGATCAGTTTGCAAACTGGGATTATCAGTGCGCAAACTGGGACTATTAATTGCGTGATGGAATACAACATGGTAATGACCCGCGGCTTGGATACCATCATGAAGAAGGTCACTGATTTGGAAAGAAAAATTGACCAGTTGACCGGATGAACAATAGTATGACTGTTAAATTAGAGCAGCCATTCGTGTAGCCCAAACAAATTTAATCTTTCGGCCCCCTTATCTTGGACGGACTTGCCAAGGCCCTTTCTTGATACAAACAGTCACCCTGTCGGGGCTCTGCAAGCGAGACGCTCTTGTTCCTCCCCCGTCTTACCCTCTGCCTGCTGATTGTCGTATCGGCCCTGGACTGTTCAGGGGCGTCATCGCTATAACATTCTGCGGACTGAGACACTAGTGGGCTGCCAGGCTGTGCGTTTCTCAGCAGACAGAACCCCCCCAGCCCTATACCCCCAGTCCCACGCAGCTAAATGTGCAACTGTACATTTAGGTAATGTTATGTTGTATTATGTTATGTTATGTGCAGCAGTGCAAATGTACTGTTTGTGTGCTGAGGTGTTTTTTCCTGTTCCCACACTGTTCTTATCTTTATGAGGATAGTCTGAGAGCCGCTTTTTTGTTTCCCTCTCCTCTCCCAATGTCATGCTGTATCTGTTGCGAGAGTTAGGAGAGAGTTGAGATGGCGCCGCATATGGCGACTCTGTGTGTTTGTGCATGTTGCTTTAATGTGACCTGTACCTACGATACCAAGACACATCCCTCGTGTGTGTAAACATACTTGGCAATAAAGCTTTTCTGATTCGGATTCTGATTCTTAGCATGTTGCACGATCTTTTGCAGAGTTTTTCTTTGCCCCAGCATCTCTCTCACAGCTGTTTACTTTTGCTGTCCCATCTTTTTCTGTGTCTCTTCTCCCCTGTCCTAACTCTCAATCATTTGCTTGGCTGCTCTAATTTTCCCTCATAACTTCCTATCTTTCCCATCTCTCAATCCCTAAACTTCCTCCTTTCCTCCCTTGCCATCCTCAGCCCTTTTCTTCAATTCTCTCATCCTTGTCACATCCTTCACTCCTCCTTACCTTTAACCCTCACCCTACTCCCTACAGCCCACCTGCACCAGTCTGTAGCAATGCATTTTGACCCACCCCGCCCCACCCACTCCACACACAAAATGTAATGTGGGGCAGAATCATGATGAGACAAGGAGCGGATGAATAAAACAGTGGAACTGATGGCGACGGCACCCGGGGGATCCACACTCTTGATTTATTACGCCGGGTAAGCATTCCAAAGCAGATACAGCCCTAGCTCGCTGCTAACAGATCTCAGATCTACACACAGTGAGAGAGAGCGCTCAGATAGAGAGATAGAGATGGAGATAGAAAAGGTAAGAGACTGGGGGCAAGGAGCGAAAGACAATGAATGGGAAGCTTTAAGAGCTTGGGAGGAGGCAAAGTGCCCCGCATATTCCTAATGCATAACAGTAACACATGATATTTTTTTTATGTTTATATATTTCCCCTAAAGGTGGCCTGCCAAGTGATTTCTAATTAGCCTCACTGAGGGAGAGCAAGGAAAGAAGGATGAAATCAATTTCCCATTTGGGGCAGGTAGAGTGATCTATTGAAGGGCTAAACCCAAGGAAGACCTTATCAGAATGGGAGAGGGACAATTTTTTCTAAAATACACACATGTGCATGCCATAATGCATACTGAATGGTGTATTTACAGCGAGAAGCAGCGAGATCATGGCAGAGGCGTTTTAAATCCCCGACTTCAATTAACCCACAGTGAAAATGTCTGACAGACTACAATTAAAGTTCCGAAAACCAAGGACTAACCTTGAAGACCCTACTAGAGAAAAATGCTTATGTAATTGGCCTTAATTAGTTCCGTTTGTGTTTTCCCCTCCTTGGTTTAAGAAGATTAAGATTTTTTTTATTATTGTTTTGACAAACATTCCCGCCAGTGGACACTTTTTTATATGTTCTCTCTGTCGCCAACAACCATCATAATCATATATTAGCAAAACATTCTAGCAAACCAATAGGAAAACATTCATATACACGAGAAATTTCAAGTCTCTACCTGCACGGTTTAGTTTTTTTTGTGGTCACTTCATGGTTAGCATCGAGAGAGAAATTCTGTTTAGTCGCTCAGGGGTTTGAAAAAAAAACAGATTTGCATTAATCAAGCCTTTTGATGTTGGTGCTCCAACCAGCTTCTAAAAAAAACTTGCATTTTGATTCAGTATTAGCAAATTATTAAAAGCAAACACTTCGTACGGACATGAAACAAACAACACAACAGGCAATATGTTGGCTCTCATTCCCAACATACATTGATGAGCATCTTTGAACAATCCATGCAGCAAACCTGCATGGACACATGGGCACAAGCAGTGTTGGGAAAGTTCACTTTCTACATGAACTAGTTCAAAGTTCAGTTCACGAAATTTTTAAATTAACTAGTTCAGTTCATTCTTAAAAATTTTGAACTAAGTTCACAGTTCCAAAAATGAACTAGTTAAGCTCTTTTTTTTCCATATGTTGCTGCAAGCTATTATTTTTCAAAATTGAAAGGCTAGCCGGGTGCTTCAGTTCAATGTGCCGTTTCAGGTTTGCTGTGGATGTGACTGAAGTTCACCATCCTCACCGACCTTGTCATAAAACAAGTTTAAATTATCATACGACGCCTCCATGCTGCTTTGTCGCCTCATGCTGCTGTTGCCTCCATGCTGCTTTTTTTTCGTTACGCATGCGGCGGTGCGACACTGGTGGCTGGTGTTGCCAGATTGGGTGGCTGGTGTTGCCTGTTTACAGTGTGTTTTAGCCGGGTTTTCCCTGGAAGGCTCTATAGAAATCTGGCACCCTATTGAACGAAGTTAAACTGAGAGAGCGTGCCGTTCACAGACACCAGAATGAACGAGTTCACAGTAACGTTCATCAGGCAGTAATACAGTACGTTCAGTTCAAGTTCATGAACTATTGTTCAATAAACGTGTTCAGGCACAACACTGGGCACAAGTCTTGGACAAGTATAGTTCAGACTGGCTTTAATTCCATTTCAAATTTGGTTTCTTTAAGAGCAAAAAGAGCAAGGTAGCTAGCTTATAAATGATGAAGGAAAGAAAGGATAAAAGGGAAGGCAAGTAGACTAATCATTGAGTAGGAGAATATTCAGTGTAGGTGTCAAGGACCATTGGATGGACAGATAATACCACATTTCTTCACTTCTGTGAATTCTGTTTGATTAGGCGTCTGCTCAGGTTAAAGTTGGGTGGCGCTTTGCTAGGACTGTCGTGAGGTCAGCATAATTTGTATGGTGATATAAACGGTAAAAATACTATCTGTCCCATCATAAAAGTTTCATGAAAACTAACCGGAGAGTCCGGGAGATGTCACAGTTCAAACCAAGTTTTAACACACCCACACAGTCCTAAGAAGAGGTCCAATCAGACAAAATAAGAAAAACACCTGTGGGAATGGAACTGGGATGTGTGGGGCCTTTAAATTCAGCCACTTTTGGCGCTTTTCCATTACACGGTACCTGCTCGACTCGACTCACCTCTACTCGCCGCTGTGCGTCCGTTTTCCATAGCGGATTTTAGTACCAAACACAGAACGTCAAAGGTGTGTTGTTGTTACACCCAGAAGACAAATTTTGTTTCAAATGAAGCTGGAGGCAGCAAAAAAAAAAAAAAAAAAAAAAAAAAAAAAAAACAGTGTCGCTTTCACGTTTCACTTTTGGTATTGCCTCAGCTCGCTTGGAACCTCGAGGTGGTACTAAAGAAAAAAAACTGTTGGCAGGTACCAGGTACTTTTTATCGTAATGGAAAACCAAAAAAGGCGAGTCGAGCAGGTACCACGTAAAGGAAAAGCGCCATTTGACACACACACACACACACACACACACACACACACACACACACACACACACACACACACACACACACACACACACACACACACACACACACACACACACACACACACACACACACACACACACACACACACACACACACACACACACACACACACACACACACACACTCTCTGTGTCCCTACCTTATAATTAGGGCTGGGCGATATATCGATATTATATCGATATCATGATATAAGACTAGATATCGTCTTAGATTTTGGATATCGTAATATCGTGATATGACATAAGTGTCTTTTCCTGGTTTTAAAGGCTGCATTACAGTGAAGTACTTTTCTGAACTTACCAGACTGTTCTAGCTGTTTTATTATTAATGATTATTTATCTAAAATCTAAGTGTGAAGATATTTTGCGAGAGCACCAACTGTCAACTCTAAAATATATCGCCGCAATAACGATCGAGGTATTTGGTCAAGAATATCATTTTCTCTATATCACCCAGCCCTATATCAGAAAATATGGGACGTAGAAATAAGCGCTGAAAATGTGTAGAAGAAAAATCTAACAATTTAAAACGTTGGAAAAAACTAAAACAAACCTTATGGAGCTTTGATTTCAAAAAAGGTACTCCTGTTATACAGTATTTATGTTTACATTTTATTGTTATTTGAACAGCTGAGCATTGAACCAGGTGAAGAAACCTGTTTATTATTTATTCATTTGATTTTGCAACTGTTCACTGAAATAGCCGGTTTCTATGAAACTACTTGTGACATGTCATATTTGGCTTTGACTGAACAGTTGCTCTCACTTTGCGGAAAAAATATCGGGATATATATCATATATCGATATTCAGCCAAAATATATCGGGATATGACTTTTGGTCCATATCGCCCAGCCCTACTTATAATACACAATTGCGTTTATGACAGTTAATCCTTTTTAAGAATCTAAAGGACTGGCTCAAGTTGTTAACCTCCATTCAGTGCTTTAGTCTCAGAAGCCGGTTATTGATTGTCTCTATTTCACAGCCCAATCATATTCAGTTAAATCTGAAGTTGTGTTGCTAATTGGTTTGCCGAGTCATTCAAACAGTGGTAGCAGGAATGACATAAACAATAAAATAACCAGCTGAAAAGAGGGTGCCAATCAGCAAAATCAACCTCATTAATAACCACAGGCTGTTTATACATCAAGAGTAACTTTCTGTGCCCTTTTTAATTAAGTGTCTTGTTAGGACTGAGATAGCTACAGCCTTGTTATATGTTGTCGACATGTCAAATGTTCAGATGAAATGCTCCTTGGCCAAGAAAAGACCATTATGTGCTGTCCAAGGGGCCTACCCACAAAAACACATCTAATTACTGAAATCTGGACACATCGCAAAACAAGCTCCTTTAAAACTTGTTTGTTTCACTAGTGTGACAACTGTTCGCATTTTCTGAGCCAATGTGAAGCATGATTTGAGCCGAGACGGGGGGCAGCTTGGCATGGGGCAGCAGCATAGCCAAAAGGAAGTGCTGTGCAGTTAAAACAAAATACTTTAAAATAGGGGGAAAACCCCACACACATATGTACACCAACATACTAATAATATACAATAACAGAAAATAATAACCTCAACAAGACATTGGGTGGGTGCTTACATCTCTCTCCAACAGTATGTTGCTTTAATAATCCTCCTACGGTTGTGGCAGGGACGGATGGAGGAGTCGGAGGGGAGATGGGGTAGATGCAGACAATGTGACTTAGAACAAAGAGAAAGATAAAAGAAGGGATGAAGAAATGTATTGAAGGAAGGAAGCAGAGTCAGTGATTGCAGAGAAGGAAGAAGGGAAATGGTCAAAGAGAAGGGTGGAGGCAGCTCTTTTACCTGCAGTGAGTTCCAGGAAAAAAGGGAGGGAAAAAAGAGAAGAGGAAGGAGGGAAGTAGTGGAGGGTGAAGGGAGAGAAAGAGCAGGCTAATTTTGTTCCAACGTAAGGATACCTCCTCCTGCTGCTGAATACTAGTGACATCAGTTGAATATCAACCGGACTCACTAAAAAGTGGTACTGAGCAACGGTTAGTTTGATATAATCCCTCCTCACGAGTCCAACAGGCAACCCAGTCATGCTCGATAAGGCTGTGAATTGCAATGCGCTACCCTTTGTTAGCTGTTTAGTCAACTGACATTAACGACTTGGTGAGTTTTCTTTAGTGTTCAACTATTTTTAAGTTAGCACTGACCAAAATAAAAATCACATGAATGAACCATACAGTGGGATTAGACGTAGTTGAAACGGTTAAATTACAATAAAGAAACTGGTGTCTGGTGTCATGATTTATCCACTCGTCCTAATTTACCTTTTTTGTACTACTTTCCGTAAGTAGTCCTTGTCCACCTCCAATGAAAAAAATACTTACTTGCAAAAATTAAAACTTGCAAAAATTAAACCAGAAAATATAAACGCCCACACGCTGTCAAAACTTGAAGTGCAGTGATATTTTCAATAAATGTACACTATGTGTTGATAGACTGCACAGCTTGGTAAGAGACATAGGGAGTCAACCATAGGGACCGCCACACTCAAACAATGAGCTAAGAGCTGCAGAGTTAGGTGCTGATTCTCAATGGGATACTAGCAACGCCCTAAGATTTAAGTTTTACATCAACCTACTGTGGAGGGCGTGTTTCTTGTAGTGCATGTGTGAGGAGGGGGGGGCAATTACTACATTGCCAGGTCTGATGCAAATTTCTAGTATGCCGCTGTCCCTAATAATCTCTCTGTGCCATGATACCTCTACTTTGCATTATCGCTCATTTCACAACAAAAGATGAGGGCCAGAGCACATTATTAACATGCTGCTTGCGTGCCATGGTGAACAAAATGCCTAGGGAATAACTAACTGCATTTCTACTCCTCTCCCTCCATACATTTTGTGAATGATACAAGGACAAAGTATGCAAGGACATGGGAAATAGGAGGGTTGGGGTTCAGCCAAGGTTTTATCTGAGGCAGATTCTGCTGTGCGTGCTCGATTACTCCCTTTCTCTATCTTTTTCTCACTCATATTGGTCACATTTGCTGCCACTGACTGTCCTGCAAGTATAGCTCCACACTGGCACCTGTTGATGAAAAGGCAGCATAGCAGACACACACACACACAGACGTGCTTGCTCTCAAATACACATACAATCACGTAACTGCCAATCCTGTCCGTCTTTCCTTTAGAGATCAACTGGAGGAGTAATTCTTATCCGAGGGGCCTATAACCAGGCAATGAGTCAGTGTAAGATGACTCAGGTAAACACACGCACAACACAGAGACTGATATATCCACACATGCAGACCTTGTAACTTAAAACGTGTCCAAGGTGCCTGATTGGAGGTAAAGACAGTGCGTGTTGCTCTGCCGAGTCTTTCTGCACCCAAATCTCAAGCTTTATCTAGGGGTGTAGTAATTAACTGATATGTATCAGAAAGTCAATACTAGTAGTTAGCGATAGGGCTACACGGATACAAAAACACAGATTCAGACCACATTCTGTAAGACATTCATCAAAAACTGGTACAACTGTCAAAAACATTTTCTTCAATATCCTCCTGTGCCTGTAGGGTGTACAAGAGTGTGTGGTGTAACAGTGTGAATGTGCGCAAGTGTGTGTGTGTGTGTCCCTCCCCTCTCCTGCAATTCCCAATTTCCCAATCACATAACTACTTCAGGCTATTCCCTTTCAGAAGGAAAGGGAGCATGGTGCAGAATAATGAAGTGATGATTGAAACATTACTTACAGGAGCTGTGGACGCAGCACGAGTGACAACATCGCAAGTGTGAGCAACTACTTCCCACTGGCCCCTATTTTGACTCCTCCTATTTTAGGGCAATTATTGAAAGCTATTTTATTTGCAAGAAATCATATCTGTCTAGAAGGGTTGGGAACCGAAACCCCGTTCCAAATTAGAAAAAGATTCCAAAATGCAAAGAAAAAAAATGATTCCGGTTCTGCTCATCGGTTCCACCTAAACAACTACCCAATGGCGCTTTTTCTGGACTGGAGGACACTGCGCAAAGCGATGCATTTTATTCAGGCAGTATGGGCGCGATGAATAAGAGCAGCACAAGTCAGCCCTGCGCCATGGAATGCAAGTTTACTACTGTGCTCTGATCGCCAACAGTTCTCTCTCGTCTCTCTCATTCGCTACACACACAGTCACAATTCTCAACCCAGTGGTATGTTGTCGTGAAGACACATTGAATGTTCTTTCGCGTTTTAACTTGTATGTTGTTTATATTGACTGCCATTTCATGTATGAAGTTAGCAAGCCTACCTGTGTCTGTCTCCGTGCAGCGTGCCGAGAGACACGGGCAGAGTAGAGAGAAGTCTCGGACAGAGGAGCAGACCTAGCAACGTCGCTCATGAAGCAAAATTATTAGAATGAAATGTTTTTCGGGCAACTGGTTGATTGTATATGGCCCAACGTAAGTTTGACCCTGTGTCATTCTGGTGAGTTACAGTGCAGAAAATGAAAAAAGAATGAATTGTTAATATGAAGTGTAAAAAAAAATTATATTTTTTTCAAATTCTGTGAATTAAGCACACAATCGGTTTTTACCCACGTCCATTAAAGAATCCGTATCAAGAATGGTTAAGAACTGAAAATACTGGATTTAGGCAGATTACACGGAGCCTGGCATTGCCAGTCTGCAGTATTTTATTGAAAACGGCATCTTTGGGGACCGTCCAAAACATTACCCAGTGTGCCACTGCACATTGTCATTATTGATGTGGCAATAAACATTATTTTGGAGGCATGTTGTTTTTAGCCAATAAAAGTTCAAATCGATCAACCAATTTATCTAAATGTGCATCCCAACGTCTAAATATAGGGTAGTTACACACTCGTTGCCTCCCATCATTTATCATAGTTTGGCTCTGGATCTTTCGTAGAATATTAATGCTCCAAGAGTAAGTTCATAAGATTGTTTCAGAGTCCAAATTCATACAGTAAACACTGTTGTTCTATCTTCTTCCCACATCAGCACAGAACACAAGCAATTAGTTGCAACAGGGCAGACACGAGAGAGCGAAAGAAAGAAAGAAAGGTCTGGTTGTCAGTTGTGTGCGTTGGTTGACAATGGCTGACAAGGCTGTAGTACAAAATGACCAAATGTACAGACATAAAATCCATTTTTAATGCTTAAACTTATATGAAACCCACTTTGTAAGCCAAGACAGGAGCATTCAGTAGTCTACAGAGTTGTCTACTTTGTGCTGAATTGTTCCTTGATTCAAAATCATTTCAACGACAAACGGCACACACAACATGAATGACTCCCAACACTTTGGTGTCAGAGTGACAGATTAACCTGAAGTCTGTCGCTTTTTGCAACTGAATGAAAAGCCCGAGTTGAGCGGAATCCTGTTGTAGTTCTGTAAATTTTCCCAGCTGCTCACCGAAGCCCTTGTTAGCTTAAAGGGAGTGACAGATGGAAAATCCAGCGCATCAAAAGTCAACAACACAAAAAGCCATGACACTCACCCGCACAGATACACACTCGCAGAGTGAGCACTGACACTAACGACCTGCAGCCACCCTTACATTTTTGACAGTTGCTCGTTAGCAGTGGAGGCCTGTTAAAGCAGGATTTTTTTTCCCTTTCCCCCCCGTTTCCCGCATCTGCTCACCTTCCCATCTTTCAGTCTGGCTTGTGGCAGATTTTGTTCTGCTAACAAGGAGCGGGTAACAGCAAGGCTTGATAGGGGAAGGGCTGAGGTCGGAGGACATGGCATCCTTTGATATGAAAGCTGACGGGAGGCGGGAGGGGAAAAGAAATACGTAGGTGTACGGATAAAGACCAAATCAAATCCTGTGCACGTTTGCACCACCCACCTGTAACCCAAACAATGGAGCCATTCCATCCCTGCACCACTGCCCTCACACATCAACCCTGGCACTGACAGTGTAGGACACCCAGCACCTAGTTAGCCTAGTTAAAAGTCGGCATTGTCCTTAACGTCGTGCCTGGGGACATCTTACGCACACACAGACATCCAGTGAGTTATTGATTTGATAGTACCCTGGCTCCTGTCCTGATAGTCCGTTATGTCTTTATTAGGGATGGGCATCGCTAGTATTTTATCGATGGTACTCTTATCGATACTCCCAATCGGTTCAGTTCTTTATTGATACTCGTATCCGTTCTTTTTCATTACTAATAGCCTAATTGCTTAAAAAAAAAAAATTATTCAGAACAGGATTAGAATGTATTTATATTTTAAATAATAAAATGTGGTTTCTAAAGTAGCAACAGTAAAGTCCAAAACAGCAAAGTCATTATACAACTCAATAATATCTCACTAGAAACTCATCTAAAATGGCAATAAAAGAAGCAATATTCTTGACATCAAAATGCTGAGTGAAGTTTAGAAAGAATAAATGACAGACTATCAGTCCTCGGCCCACGTTCCTCTGCTGATGTGACTCACTGCAGGTTAACACATGCTGCAGGTACCGCTGGTAGAGAGGGGAGGGGCTGGTTTGTCTCAGCCAGCAGCTAAGCTTACAAGAATTTGCCAAATTTTAAGATACAGGGCAAACTAAGCCAAACATTTACCCATATTCTTTACTGGGCGTTCCGCTGCCATTCAAGTCAATGTTTGATATTCCACAGCCCACGTCACGGCGCGTCCCACAAGCGTGCGTGACGCGGCTCTCCGCTCCGCTAAAGATATGCACTAGCTCTATTTTCACACGAGCCGCGGGGTGTTCAGGCAGCCGGACAGGAAGTGAAACAGAAAAAGCAGCCAGTCAATTTACATAAATACAACCAGTAATATTGTTTATATCTCCCCTACAACACCACTGACAACGAGAGATTCATCTTGGAGGTGGAAAAACATAAGAGACACCACAAATCCTTTTTAATAGGACATCGTCAGAAAAGACAAGGCTTAGAGATTAGAGCTGTCAATCTTCTATAATACCAGTCCAATTTCATTTTTTTATATTCGAATAATATTCAAATATTCAATGCTCAAATGCAGCCTGTTATTAATATGTACTACACTACTCACTACACTATAAGCATATGGTTGTTGTTACATATTCTGTCCACTAGAGGGACTTCCAACATTAGCCTGGCCTTGAAGGAGACCTACGTCATGGCACATTGCACGCAACTTTGTTTACATTCATTTCCCACCATGAGTCGAGCACAACACACACACACACACACACACACACACACACACACACACACACACACACACACACACACACACACACACACACACACACACACACACACACACACACACACACACACACACACACACACACACACACACACACACACACACACACACACACACACACACACACACACACACACACACACGTTTTATTACTCGGTGAGGACTCATGACATAGCGAATGACCATGGGGACCCTTTCTAAAACTACTATTTCTAAATGAGCTAGAGACATAGTTTCAACTCCAAAATTTCTTTTTTGTTTCTGGGATCCTGAAAATCACTTAAAATGTTAGGATTTCACAAATAAAGGTCAAACCTGACTTTCACCAACCCTATGGGGACACATGGCAAATTCTTTTAATATTTATAATATTTATACCCCCATTCCATTGAAATACTCCTCCTTCTATTATATACATTTTTTTTTCAGCTATAAAGACCTCATATTTACTTTTATCACTCGTTGTTGTATATTACAGGTGAAATAATTAAAGTAGCCACCAGGTGGCGCTTCCATGGTTTTTGTTTTTTATGTTTTGATGCTCCTCTTGCCTGTCTTAAGTTTGTTTTGGCCATTTAATGTCACAAATGTTTTCTGATTCTGCAAGGGTGGACAAGCTGGTTTAAAGAGAGTAGCTCTGCTCCGCAAACAGACCTGCTATGCCCTATCCTCCACGCAAACTCCAGACTACTGACATCACAATAAAACCGCTGATCATATTTAGACCCTATATACCCTCATTGATAAACATATAAAAAATATATATACATTTTTTTTATTTACTTTCAAAAAGCTTTAGTGTATATTTGACACAAGACTGTTCTACAAAGCTACTGAAAGTAATGTAAAGGGCATTTTAATGACTTTTTAATGAACACAGGACTTTGTATGCTGTACGAAAATGTAAAAACAAAATGCCAATTAGAATTTGGCTAAAACTCATTTGAGTTGTGTGTTTGAACCAAGTGCACTCCATACCAGCGAGGTGGGGGTCCGGTCCACTTACAAAACAAGAATTGAATCAATAATATAACACACTATCTTGCATGCAGAGTTCTGTAAGCTTCTCCTACATGTCGAGAGGAAAACTAAATATAATGCAAAGAGGCTGAATTAGGCCAGTTTATCAGAATTTAAAACCAAAAATAAGCAATTAAATTTTGGACACATCTAAACATAGTGACCCCCCTCTCATATTATCAAGTGCCAAGAGATGAACAAAAATGGACACCCGCTTACCCAGCTGAGTTCACAAACCTGTTCCACCAAAGCATCAGGAACATAACCAACAACTCAACTAGATTACACCACAGCTTAAACAAAACTACATCATCTATTTTCCAATAGATGATGTAGTTTTGTTTAAAAACTACATGTTTTGTTGCTCTAAATCAACCGGACACCATAGCAGATTATTTGAGCATGGTTACGGATCGGCACAGTACAGACTGAGTGCGCACAGCCTTGCCATTGAAAACAGGTGACAAAGGAAAACCTGGCTCCCTGTAGAGCAAAGGCTCTCCACTGATTTCACCCTTAGTGAGCCTAAAACAGAGCCAAACTTCCTCACTTAACATGTCAAATATATAAACATTTGGAAAATATATTTCCAAAGAATATATATAAGAACCAAAAGGTTTTCTATAGCTCTCAGATTAAATTAAATTACCAGTCCTACTAGGAGAAGACACTAAGAGCTGTGAGCAGGCAGCAGTCTGTGTTGCTTCCATAAATGGAGGGACAGTGAGTGACAGCAGTCGCCTGCACCTTGTACTTGTTTTGTTAATTTTTCTTTGTTTCCTGTCAGTATTGTTCCAACCAACCTTTGACTTGTAGTACTTTATATATTCTAGTTCATTCAGGAAATGCCACAGAAGCAATGGTGTTTACATTGCAGATTAACTTTATTATCACAACTCATCCATATACAAATTCATTTGTCCTGGCTCTTTGCTTCCTTCTCCTTCACCTCTTTCTCTTACTTCCTACAAACCTGTCTGTCTCTGCCGACCTCGATTTCTCTCTACAAACCTTTCTCTCTCTCTCTGTACGTGTTTCTCTCTCTTTACCTCGGTTTCTTATTTAAAAAAATGTTCAGGAAAACTTTCTCTTTCTACACACCCATCTATCTCTCCCTACATAGTCTCTCTCTCTAATATACATACCTGTCTCACTCTCTAATCTACATACCTGTCTCACTATTTAATCTACATACCGGTCTCTCTCTACATACCTGTCTCTCTCCTTTCTACATACCTGTCTCTCTCTACATACCTGTCTCTCTCTACCTACATACCTGTCTCTCTCATTTCCTACATACCTGTCTATCTCTACATACATACCTGTCTCTCTCTCCCTGCAAACCTGTCTCTCTCTAAAAACCTTTCACTCTCTCTACAACCTGTGTCTCTCTCTAACTCCATTTCTCGAACCACCCATGACCCACTACCACAATGTTCTTTAGGATAAAAATTTAAATTACATCACTCAATGAAATAATAGTCAGAGCATGTTGACATATTAAATTTGAAAACAAAAGAGCTATAACAATCTTAATAAAATGTCTTTGCATGCTCAGATATGAGCTGAATTGAAGTTAGCGCTGTACCTAGTTGTGGGATTGTAGAAGAACTTAGATGGCAAAAAAGAATTATGTTCAGTGATTACAATTTAGATTTCCATTAGTTATTTTCTAGACGCTTTAAAGTGTCAATGCGGTTCTTCACATAGAACTTAACTGCCTTCCAGCTCTTTCCCCTAAGCACCTCTGAGGATCCCTTGATAGATGCTTCACACTGGGCTTTGCCAGGAACCCTGCCAGAGTTGATGTTGTCCATGAGATTGCTCTCCACAGCCTGGACCTCCTCTGTGCTCCACTTCTTTCTCGCCATTTTTGATGAACCTTAGACAAAGAAGTAAGGCCAATCAATGTAAAATTGCTTGCAGAGTTTAAAGATTAAAAATCTAAAATGATGGGTGTCTGGACAGTAGTAACTAGGTGGTTTCTATTGTCGTGCTAATAATAATAATAATAATAAGTAATTTAGACTGAAAAAAACTGTAAAAGTGTGGTTGTTACAAGGGGACTACATGGCAACTAGATGGTTGCTAGATGTTACCTCATAACCACCTAGGGCTGCACAATAGAGACACAGCACATCGCGTCTTACTCCCACCAGAGAGGAAAACATCTTTCCGCTCTACATCGACTTGTATTGGATGAAGGTGCCTCATCTTCAATTTTGTCTGCTGGCAAACCGAAACAGTCCTAAAAGCTGCTGTGTGGTGATATTTATTACCAACAATGTATAGAACCCAGAACCTAAGTTTTCATAAGTTGTGGAACCGAAAAACTGAGCTTTTATGATGACAAAAGTGGATATATACGTGAGGAATCAGCAGAGAGAATGGTTAGACTGTGGGATTCTGACACTAAGCTAACAATATGCCCAATGTTACGTTTGCAGCAAGCATTTTATTAACAAGTCAAATATCCAAATGTCAGTTTTAGACTAACTACAGTCTGTAAGGTAAGCTAACACAGGTAATGTTGGACATAACTTTAGTTTAGTGTCAGGATTCCAGTCTTCCCATTCTTCCTGCTGATTACTCATGTTTCTGTTGTTTGCTAGCAGACGGAATAAAGAGGAGAAAACCTTGACACAATACAAGTAAACGGAGGGCAGAGAGCTGTTTCCCCCCTGGTGGGGGCGGGACTTAAATACGCTTCGTCTCTATACGGAGAGAAAAAAAAAATAAATGCTTTTCTTTTTGTCACAATATACATTTTTACTTAAATTTAAAATTCATGATGATGTAATATTTTGTTGGGGTCTTTTTTCCTATATCTGAAAAACATGATTTGTAGGCCAGGGTATCTCTGTTTCTTCAATCTACATATTGCACTTGGCCATATTGTGATTTTGATAATATTTTTGATTAATTTTTCAGCCCCATAAGTCCCTAACAACTACTTAGCAAAAACCAAGCAATGCTCTACCAACCACCTGGTTGGTACTGCACTTCCTTTTTTAGCCTTGATCTGGCTGCAAGTAAGTACCAGTTTCATTTACTTACTGACAAAATCAGCTTTATATCACATAGGACTACTTAAATAACATGAGACATTTGTACATAGCTGACCAGATCCCTTTTAGTTAAGCTCACATGCAAATTCACAATTACTTTTATGGCTTTGTAAATCATTGTCCAAAACCAATTTTTACGTTAATCTTGATTGCTATACCTATGTGAGTACTGACGAAAAATAAAAAACGAGCCAAATCAGTGCTAGCAACACAGAGCTGCTGCAGCTAATGCCCAGAGCTCCCACTGAGCTAAAACGGCAGTTTTGGGGGCATAAGATAAAGTGTGTGAGAGTGCCTTTGTGTCTCTTAACAGACACAAAATGCAATTAAAATGTCTGTACAACATGAACAGGGCCCGGACATGACAACTAGATGCATTTGTGTTCAGCCCAGCCTCTGTAATAATCATCACAAAGCAGTTCCCTGTGTATTTGTAGCATTTATATCCATTTTGTGTGTGATCCATCTAGCGTTGGTGAGTAGAAGTCTTGTCTGTGTTGATTGTTGTGGTTTCCTTAGCCGGGCTAGCAGGCCCGGCCCATGCTCCAACTTCTGCTTCCTGCCTGCCCTCCTGGCTTACCGTGGCCGACAACAATCCAGTGGCGCCCGCTGGTCTGGTGGAGGTCTTCCAGAAGACCATTCAAGCCTTTGCTGTGAAAATTTTTATTTTATTTCCCCCTCAAAAATAGGTAATTGAGCACTGTAGTGGTTATGACCATATTAATGACTATGTTACTACATGGAAACGGGCCAAATGATGCCTGTTTCTTGTACAGTAATAGCCTTACTGAAGGCTAGCTCTAGCTCCATAGTTACATTACTCCAAGCTTCTTCCTTTGTGAACACCTCCGCTCTTCACTCTTCACACACGACGCTCCTCCAACCTGCACACTGTTTACCTTTTCCTGCTACAACTGAATTCAAACGGGACTTTAGCACGAGACTACAGCTAAGCCGTCTGTAACACTATTTTACTGTACAAGGCAAACATAATTTGGTCCGTTTCCATGTAGTTACATAGTCACTAATATGGTCATAATCACTACAGTACATTTACAGTAATACTACTACATTTCTGAGGTGGGAAATAAAAATTTTTGCAGCGAAGGCTTGAATGGTCTTCTGGAGGACATCCACCAGACCAGCGGGCGCTCGTTGGATTGTTGTCGGCCGCGGTAAGCCAGGAGGGCGGGAAGGAAGCAGAAGCAGGGACGCCGGACGGGCCTGCTAGCCCGGCTAAGGAAACCACAACAATCAACACTGGCAAGACTCCTACTCACCAACGCACACAAAAATGGATATATATGCTACAAATACACACAGAACTGCTGTGTGATGATTATTACCAAATAATTATATTAATAATATTCCTGGCTGAACACACTCACTCATCCCAGACGCTAGCTAGCAGCTAAGAGGATAGGTGAATTTAAACAATGGCTAAGTTGCTTAACGCATCTTGTTGTCATGTAAGGGCCCTGTTCATGTTGTACAGATGTTTTAATTGCATTTTGTGTCTGTTAAGAGGCACAAAGGCACTCTTTATCTTATGCCCCAAAACTGCCGTTTTAGCTGAGTGGGAGCTCTGGGCGTTAGCTGTATTAGCTCCGTGCTGCTAGCACCGAATCGGCTCATATTTTGTTGCTATCGACGGTACTCACATACAGTAGGTATAGCAAGATTAATGTAAAAATTGCCAGGAGTTCTCCTTTAATACTATTGATTACAGAAAAATGCCATATCATTAAAGACCAAATTTAAGTACCGGAGGAGTAGGCCAAATCCCATCAGTGGTAGTCAGCCAAATTTGTATATTTTCTGAAAATGGCTCAGAAAAGTATTGGTCTAGAGTTTAAGATGTTGGGTCTTAAAGTTCAATGAGGCTGTGATTAACCTAGAGTTTTAAACAAGCGCAAATTTACAATAGCTGCGACCACTTAGTGCTGTGGAACCGGTACCAGGTCCGTCGGACTTAACAGGTTAAAACCAAGACAATTTCCCCCACTACTGTTATTGTCAGACCAAGTTGTGCATTGGATTGTATGTGAACTTACAAATACACTTTCTGCTCGCTTGAGTTCAGGAACACTTATGTCCTCCTTTTCAGGGACGGAACTTAGTTCAAGGATCACTGTAGAGTCAGAAGAGCTCTGGTCCATTTCCTGGGGATCAAATACAAAAATTATTGTTTGTTAGATAAACTAAATGTATGCCATTTACTTATTGATAATTTTTCTGTTAAAACTAATTGATTTTAGAATTCCTCTCCCACTACATTCCATATTAGTATTACTATGCACCACATCTAACGTACCTAGTATAACCTGCCAAACTGACTGACTCTACTCAACCTTTTGGTGACCTTTTAAAAGCTGTAATCTTTGACACTGATGATGATGATGGATAAAGCCTAACAAACATTTTTTTCCAGATTAACCTAATGATGAAAATGTGACATATTATGGTGGGATTCATGTAGGCTTATTATTACTTGAGATTATGTACAACTCTGTGATTTTATAAAACAAAATCTATAATACAATGACTTACACAAAGCAAAACCTTACTTGGAAAAAATATGAAACCTACAACTCAGGCTAAATACTGGATCATCCTGCAATGGCCCACTTAAGCCAGTTATGATGCCATGTTGTTCAATAAAAACATGATGCAGAGAGAGGAAGGGATTGCTAGGTGTGTTTGCTTAAAAAGTAGGAAGTTTACATTGGCATGACAGAAAGGTAAGCTATGTTTGATTTGTGTTGCAGGCTAGTTAACTTACGGCGTGAGTTTAAGCAGCAGCCATAATGAACCGATAACATGTATGAGGGCCTATGGCAAGAATGCTGTGACTGAATGATTACAGTTGCTAAGTATAATAAAACATAATGCTAATGTTACTAGCTGCAGCTCTTCTTATGGTGCTGTTCGAGGTTTCTTCCTAAGAGGGAGTTTTTCCTCGCCACTGTCGAACTGCTTGCTCTTTCGGGAATTGTTGGGGCTTTGTAAATTATAGAGTGTGGTCTAGATCTAATCTGTAAAGTGTCTCGAGATAACTCTTGTTATGATTTGATACTATAAATAAAATTGAATTGAATTATGATGCTGCTGAACTTTTCTCATAAACTTGTAGCTGATGATCACATTATTATTGAGGGTGCAGTTATAGGCAGTCATTACAGGTAGCTGTTGGACTGTTTACATTTTCCACTTTAAAAATACATACACAGGGAAAACAACATTTAAACAAATAGCTAATATTTCTGCCTTGCCGCAGTAATTTATAACTATGAAGGTAAATATGGTGCAAAACATGAGAGAAAATGGTCCACCTATTGAAAAATATTCACACAAAGAATTTCACAAATGTGTAGATTGATTTTTACAGATACAATGATAGCTGCAAACTTGTAATGCAACATTTACCCATCATTATTTAATATAAATAATAATAATATATAAAAATCAGTAAATGTTGCATTACAAATTTGCTACTGTCATTGTATCTATGGTAAAATAAATCTACACATTTGTGAATTAGTGTTATTACATTCAGATCACGGTTTTGAGAATGTTTTCTATGAGTGACGATCTCAATTTCCAAGTTCAGATTTTTTTATGTTCTCTGGAAGCTGGTCCAAAGATCGACACCATAGTGGTTAAAAGCTGCTTCCCCCTGTTTTGTTGTGACAGTAGGTTTCAGTAGTAGTTGCTTATGTTTTAATCTAAGGTGTCTTGGTTGAGAATGTTGTTGGAATATGTCATGCAGGTAGTTCCCATGGAAGGTCCCATCCCCTTTAGTGTCTTAAAACTAACAGAAGAGCCTTAGAATCAATTCTGTATTAAATTGGGAGCCAGTGTAAGGACTTTAAGACTGGCGTAATATGATCTGTTCTTTTTGTTTTAGTAAGGATCCTGGCTGCACTATTCTGTACCATTTGGAGAGGTTTTAAAGTCTTTTTAGGGAGTCCAGCACATTGCAATAATCAATCCCACTAGAAATGAAAGTATGTATGATTTTTTCAAGATCCTCCTTTGAAATATATTCTTTTAGTTTATTGATATTTTTAAAATGAAGGTATAATGATTTTATGACTGTTTTAATGTGACTGCTAAAATTTAAGGATACCAAGGTTGTTTTTTTTTACCACTTTCTTTGCTATTAAGCCCTTCCTTTAAAGCAAGGTAGAAAGTTTGCATCTTTCCTCCTCATTTCCAAAAACTACCATCTCAGTTTTATTTTTGTTAAGCTGGAGGAAGTTCTGTGACATCAAGTATCTATTTCTTTAAGGCACTGTCAGAGAGTGTTAATGGGGTTATAGTCATTAGTAAAGATATGACAGGAGATAAATGTTTACAACAGAACTTAAATAGATCAAATTGAAACGTTATAGAGCATCAGGGTAATCTCATTTGGTAAACTATAAGATGGCAGCCATAGAATGTTGAGGATGTTTCATACATTGCATTGTTTGATGTGTGACAGTGCATGACAGGGTTTTCCTGAGATTTCAGAGCGCTTAGGTGCAATGACATCACACATTCATTTGCATATTGGTGATGTCATTAAACAGTTATTTTTGCAAAAGCTTAGCCGAGTTGTTGTTGGTTGCAGCTAGGAAAGATCATTAGAAGCAAAACTTGGAGGAGCTTGTCACTAAAATGAGAATAGCTTGTCCACCTTAAAGGTCAGCCCACGGTTGGTGAGTGAACCTTAGCTAAAGTTGTCGCTAGCTCTGTGCCGGGCTGGCTAACCGTTTCACTTTAAACCAGCAGGTAGCAAGCAGGACACGGGAACTTGGCTTTGGTCTTGAGGAGTTATAGCAATTACCAACAGATATACTGTACACAGACTAAAATTCTACATTCACATCTATTATGCAAATGATTATTAACTTTATACTCACAGACAAACACAAGTCCCTATCTTTTTCACCTCTCTTTTTCCACCACACACTATCTAATGTGTGGGCTGTACCCCTGGGGCTGCGTGTGCAACATGCATGTGTGTGGTTGTGACACTGTTTGTGTCCATCATACAGCACGTGTCCAGAAGACAACAAGCAGGAGCCCCTCCTGTTCATCGGCTTCTATACAGTCTATGTTTGCAGTCCAGATGATGTCCAAATTGTTTTTTTTATGTTTATACGCTTTGGCGCTGCCCCTAAGCTCTATAATGGCAGAGATAACCCGCATGAGACTCAGAAAGTTGGATTTATCAACAAAAATGCAGGTGGAATACTGTACAAATCGAGCCTTTGCCATGCAACACATCAACTTTCTGAGTCTCATGCACCAAACCAACACTGATTTACATGACAATATTTCCAAACAAACATTCTATAGCAGACATTTAATGTGTAGCAGCAAAATAACCAAAAAGAGATCATTAAGTCAAATTCATATTACGAGTTGTCCTAATTATCACTTTACTGACCTGAAGAATTGAAAGGGCTGTCACAGTGACCATGAATGGTTGTCAAATCTTCTTCCTGCAAGTCATATCATATATCATATTAGTCACACATTTTAGCTGCATTTCTCAGTTTATTAACAGTAGATTAGGCAGTACGTGTCACATGCACCATCAGAGGTAGTATAACACTGTATGTCCATATTTTTCGATAAATTAATATGAACAAAAATTTATATTTTCAATTGGGTCTGATGAAATAATGAAAACTTTGAGTCTAAAGGGGCTTTCAACATTATACATCTTTCTTAAGCCATACTAATGCTCAATGTGTAATAAATAAATGTGCAGATTACAATACAAGCTTATAAACCAAATAACACCACAAAACTTTCAAATATTAGTCAGAAAACCTGATAGGATGTTTTTTATATGGGAAAAGTACAATATATTTATCTCTGGAGAAAATAGTTCCCCAGCCACCTCTCCTTCTGTAGTCACCACTCCCTCTCCTCAACACCCCCCCCCCCCCCCCCCCACACACAGCACTATCTGATTCTGACTACAAGACACATGTTGCAGCACACTTCATTTCAGCTCAGTATCAGTGCATTTAACATTACTGCAGCCATCTCTCTTGATTTATACTTTTGTTTAACCCCCCCACCCACACATACACACGTATGGTAAAAGTTGCAAAATGGCGACAGGTCACGGCATGTGCACGTTACTAAATGGCTGACCTGGTCCTGACAACAACACCTGCTACTGTCCTAAACTAAGGTTTCCATTTGACACGGCACGGCACAATTTACTGTAAACTAAGATGGTGTTGGTTTATAAACTGTAATGTTAGCTGCCATTAAACTAGCTAGCATTAACTTATTTGGCTGACAAGATATAAGTTAGCCTTCTAACATTTTACTTTCAAATTAATCTATAAGAGTTGCTTTACATGTGATAACAGTACAAATCTATTTTAAACAGAATTGTAAAGCGGTTTAAATGGCAGTAAAATCAATTTTAGACTCACCATCTCCTGATCCATGACTCCAGCCTGCTCTCGTCCATGCAGTGAAGATCTGGCCAGAGTTCACAGCTTACGTGAGGGGGGGCTGGACACCATGGGGACTCCGGCACACACACTTGCCACATGGCGGAGTGGGGGATGGGCGTGGTCGGGATGGGGACTTGAACATGACATACGTGTGTAACAGTGTTTTCTTTTAAGCGGCGTCAGTAGCTCAATTTGAGACCCAATCGAAACCAAAGCGAACCCTGAAATCTTTCAGCATATAAGCAGACGAAGGCTTTTGACTTAACTTGAAATAAAAATAATTATTTTTAATTTATTATTAGTTAGTTTTTTCCTCAAAATTAAGCCAATGACAAGTGTACATACTAAATGGATACATTTTTTCCTCATTAGCAAAAATTAATAATTATAATAAATATTCATAACATTCATCAAAATATCTGTATATGCTTGTGCATGTCAGCGTGCTCTTATCTGTTCAGTTGATATTTGAGTTCACACCATGTCAAACTCACCTAATGTAAGGGAGGGCCTGGACACGCGGGGACCCTAAACACACCTCATGTTCGCCACATGGTAAAGGCATGGCCAGAGTGGGGGATGGGCGTGGTCAGGATGGGGACTTGAACATGACAGATTGTGTGTAACAGTGTTTTTCTTTTAAATGTGGTAACATTAGCTCAATTTAAGACTACAATTTAAACCATACGCTACAAACCCTGAAAGTTTTTAGCATATAAACGAACAAATATTTGCCATTATTTGAAATTAATTTCTTCATTATAATTGGGTTGTTTTTATACTAAATTAATACATTTTTCTCCCCATCAATACAAAATTAATTAATAATAATTGTTATACATATTTTTATCTTGCATGTTCATAACATTTATCAAAATATATTTCATATATTGTAGTTCTGATTCTCAACTTTATAACGCCCAGCTCCTCTCTTCAATCTCTCTCTAACTCGCTCCACCACAAACCCTGGTTGCAGCGCTCGTTGAGCCACCGTCTAAAACTGCCATTTCCACCAGCTGACAGTTTGTAACAGAAATAAATGCATTATGGATCATTTTATTTCTATAGTTTGTAAGCTCACTTGACCAGCTGACTTCTGTTGAAGCGGAAGGCGTCTCTAACGTTTTAAAACCAGCCTCTGGAGTCTTGACCAGCTGGTCGCAGCAACACCATTAGCTGGTTTGTAGACTGCTGAAACTGCAATGTTCTAAAACAGTAGTGTCTAAATACGCCAATCTTTGGTCTAAACTCTTCTATAATATATTAGAAACTTCCAATTTGATAAAGTCAGTGTTTATTAGACCACAAATGAGACAATTATTAGAACAACACAGAATCTCTCACTTGTTACTCAAAATTGTCATGAAAATATGAAATACCATAAATATGTTAAAATACACTGAAAGGGGGCCTTTAAGATGTCGTGTTTGATTTAGAATTTGAGTGAAAAAAAAAATGTAATTGTGCTGAGAGCAAGCGAGCAATTCGGCAATTCTGAGAGGTGCATGATGCCAGGGGTAGAGCAGCCCCTGGTTAGTGACACTGCTCTCAATGGATTGGCCGGCGCGGGCTTTTATGTGTAGGCAGCTTTAAGCCCGTCTGGACCATAGAAATTATAGGGTTTTGGTATTGTTATTAATACATGAGCTTAAAGTTTTAAGAATTGTATTCATAGTTCCCTTTAGGCCTTACAGCTTTTTTTAAAGTTAATTACAAAAGTAACAATATATTCATCATCGTTAGCTTATATATATTATCTATATGTAAATGAAATGTAGGGATAAGATACTATATTATCTATATGTAAATGAAATGTAGGGATAAGATGCAGATCTGAAGCAACATCAAGTATCCATGGTGAGAAAAAAAGGGAGAATGGATGGCAAGCAATAAAAGCTGAACTGCACCAAACCTTCAAATGAGCTTGAATATCAGGTATGATAGTCCAGCAATGAGGTGGCATAACTAAAATATCAAAACCATATTATAAAAAAGGTTGCTCAAATCAAACAAACTGATTTGTTCTGGTTCTTAATAGTGATATAATAACAACCACATACAAAAGCTATAATTAGAATTCCTTTGAACAACAAGTATCCTCCAAGTTTGAGATACATTACAC